>NW_024724693.1:2943515-3003209 GCF_018991925.1 Homarus americanus
TGATGTGCTTCGTTCAGTTACGTATTGCTAAGTATATAAAAGTTGCATTCGTCCTAACTTGATGTGCTTTCATATCAGAGTTGACTCTTCTTCTGTCCAACTAATAGATAGATTGGAATCAAAAGGCAGTTCGTCTTATTAACTCTCCTCCAGTCGACAATCTCTATTCCCTTTCTCTTCGCGCAATGTTGCTTCCTCTCTCTCTTTTAAAGGTGCTTTAACGGGCAATATTCGGTGGATTTGATATCCTGTGTACCTCCGGCAAGGCGTGGGTTCGTAACACGTCTTGCCCGCGGTGCCCACCGTTTCTCTGTGGATGTCGGTCACACGAGAATAGCCCGTTATAAATGCCTCCTCTTCCTCACACAGCCAAAGTGTGGAATGCTCTGCCTTCTTCTGTGTTTCCATACTTATACAATTTGTCTCCTTTAAAAAGCTGGTTTTCCAGCATCTTCGTGTAGATTAACACAATATAACCTTTTTTGTTTCTATTTTCAATTTCGTTCTGTTCTTTTTCCGCCCCCACAGCCCGATGTGGGTCGTTTGACCTGTGACCGGGTGGGCTAATTCCGTAAAAAAAAAAAAGAAAAAGATATTAATTTACCCAGCAATACCTCTTCATACTATGAGCAACACTCAATTATTAAAATTACAGGTGGTCCAAAATGAAGTTCTGTAATTCATCACAGGTGAACCACCAGAACCACAGCCGACATACATAGAGACCTGAGAATAAAACCCATCAGCAGCTGCTACTGGCCAGCAGAGTCTGGCAAAAGATAGAACGATCAGAGCAAGAACTCCGTCAAGACTTACACCAGACAGCGACAACACGCAGTAACAGCTCTTAAGATAACCACCCACAACAACTAACCCAGGACACAATCCTTACACAATAATAGTTCAACTAACAGTATCAACACAGTGAGCCCAGACTCTAAATTTCTTCAGTTTCCGAACTATTAATTCCACTCCTCCTCCTCTAATCGTCTTTCATCCCTTATTTCTCTACGAAAACAACAACAGAACAAAAACAAAGCAATGTCACAGGAGGTGAATCAACCACAGTAGGTGAGGACATTTACCACAACAAAACCACCATGACGACAGGACTACTCACCCCTATACATCGTCTGCTTCCCTGGACGGAGATAAAATTTACAACCTATATTGGGATAACCCTAAAGATTAGCCTCCTGAGTGTATTTCACCTGATGACTAACCTAACCTAACCTAACCTAGCCTGGGAGAGGGAGCTAATCTTCAGGTGATCCCTACATTAAAATTACACGTATATATTTTATAAATTATTCTGCCTTCACCGCTGTACTGGTCAATATACACAGGTGATGCAAGACGAGATCTACACGTGGGTCATTAACACCTCAACTACGACCCCAGGTGAGCCAGAAGTCTTGATTGTCAATATAATGGTCATAGAATGGGTAAATGTGGGTGTTTCTCTCGCCTTGACAACAACAACAACAACAATAGCAACAACAACAACAACAACAACAACAACAACAACAACAACAACAACAACAACAACAACAACAACAACAACAACAACAACAACAACAACAACAACAACCAACAACAACAACCAACAACAACAACAATAATAATAATAATAATAATAATACTCAGTGAGAACACTGTTCGAGCAAAGGTTAAAGCTATATAATTTTATGGACAAGAGTCTAACACACCTGTCATATAAACACCTTACACACCTGTCATATAAACACCTTACACACCTGTCATATAAACACTTTACACACCTGTCATATAAACACTTTAAACACCTGTCATATAAACACTTTAAACACCTGTCATAAAAACACTTTACACACCTGTCATATAAACACTTTAAACACCTGTCATATAAACACTTTAAACACCTGTCATATAAACACTTTACACACCTCTCATATAAACACTTTAAACACCTGTCATATAAACACTTTAAACACCTGTCATAAAAACACTTTACACACCTGTCATATAAACACTTTACACACCTCTCATATAAACACTTTAAACACCTGTCATATAAACACTTTACACACCTGTCATATAAACACTTTAAACACCTGTCATAAAAACACTTTACACACCTGTCATAAAAACACTTTACACACCTGTCATATAAACACTTTACACACCTGTCATATAAACACTTTACACACCTGTCATATAAACACTTTAAACACCTGTCATATAAAACACCTGTCATATAAACACCTTACACACCTGTCATATAAACGCTTTACACCTGTCTTATGACACTTTAGAAAGCACCTATCATATAAACGCTGAAACACCTGCCTGTAAGTTTTAGCAGCATCTGTCATATAATGTTTAAACTCATAATCTATAAAACACTTTAAAGACCTGTCATAAAAACACTTTAAACTCATAATCATATAAACACTTTAAGCACCTGTTATAAAATTCTTAAACACCTGTCATATAATGTTTTAAGCACCTGTCATATAAACACTTTAAGACCTGTCATATAAACCTTTAAACACCTGTCATATAATGTTAAAACACCTGTCATATAAACACTTTAAACACCTGTCATATAAACACTTTAAACACCTGTCATATAAACACTTTAAACACCTGTCATATAAACACTTCAAACACCTGTCATATAAACACTTTAAACACCTGTCATATAAACACTTTACACACCTGTCATATAAACACTTTAAACACCTGTCATATAAACACCTTACACACCTGTCATATAAACACTTTACACACCTGTCATATAAGCACTTTACACACCTCTCATATAAACACTTTAAACACCTGTCATATAAACACTTTAAACACCTGTCATATAAACACTTTAAACACCTGTCATATAAACACTTCAAACACCTGTCATATAAACACTTCAAACACCTGTCATATAAACACTTTAAACACCTGTCATATATAGAGAGACGTGGTATCAATAGAGTGTGTAGACCGGCAGCTATAAAAGTCGAGGACGAGTCAATAATTATCGAGTGTCAACAATCACCTCCATAAGATTCATAATTCTTGGAATGTTTTGGCCCCTAGTTATGTTTACACTGATGAAATGTTACATGACCCAGCACTCTTCTAACCTAACCTAACCTAACCTAACCTAACCTAACCTAACCACTAATCTAACCTACCCTAATCCTAACGTAATTAAACACTAACCTAACCTAACCTATCGTAACCTAACCTAACCTAACTCAACCAAACCAAAGTTTTATCAGAGTTAGGTTAGATGTTGAGGGTTATGTGATGACAGATGTGAGGGTGATGACAGGTGTTGAGGGCGAGGTGATGACAGGTGTTGAGGGTGATGACAGGTGTTGAGGGTGATGACAGGTGTTGAGGGTGAGGTGATGACAGGTGCTGAGGGTGATGACAGGTGTTGAGGGTGAGGTGATGACAGGTGCTGAGGGTGATGACAGGTGTTGAAATAGTGTCGACAGGTGTTGAGGATGTTGACAGGTGTTGGTGATGACAGATGTAGTGATGACAGGTTTTGAGGTGATGACAGGTGTTGAGGGTGATGACAGGTGTTGAGGATGATGACAGGTGTTGAGGATGATGACAGGTGTTGGTGGGGTGATGACAGGTGTTCAGGGTGATGACAGGGGCTGAGGGTGATGACAGGTGTTGGTGATGACAGGTTGAGGGTGTTGAGAGGTGATGACAGGTGTTGGGGTGATGACAGATGTTCAGGGTGATGACAGGTGTTGAGGTGAGGTAATGACAGGGGTTGAGTGATGACAGGCGTTGGTGAGGTGATGACAGGTGAGAATAATGACAGGTGTTTGGGCGATGACATCTGTTGGTGGTGTTGAGGTTGATGACAGGTGTTGGTGAGGGTGAAGGTGTGTTGAGGGTGAGGTTATGACAGGTGTTGAGGGTGAGATGACAGGTGTTGAGGCGAGGTGATGACAGGTGTTGGTTGATGACAGGTGGGGTGAAGGTGATGCTAGGTGTTGGTGAGGTGATGACAGGTGTTGGTGATGACAGGTGTTGAGGGTGAGGTGATGACAGGTGTTGGTGGTGATGACAGGTGTTGAGGTGAGGTGATGACAGGTGTTAAGGTTGATGACAGGTGTTGAAGGTGATGACAGGTGTTGAGTTTAAGGTGATGATGTTGGTGGTGATGACAGGTGTTGAGGGTGAGGTGTTGACAGGTGTTAGGTAAGGTGATGACAGGTGTTGAGTGAGGTGATGTCAGGTGTTGAGAATGATGACAGGCGCGGTGGGGTGATGACGCTAGGTGTTGAGACGTGTGGTGAGGTGATGACAGGTGTTGGTCACCCGTGAACGACTGTCGACCAAACTTGTCGCTGATTGGTCTAACGCTTACAAGGATAAACTTGACCAATTAACTGTCTCCGGGGACAGAGACCATTGGTGGAGGACGCCGGTGTTGGCCACGCTGGCCGAACAGCTAGTGGTGGCCACGCTGGCCAAGCAGCTAGTGGTGGCCACACTGGCCGGGCTTTTGGTGGTGGCCACGCAGGCAGGAAGCTGCTGGTTGCCATACTTGCCTGGAAGCTGGTGGTGGCCACAGTGGCCGGGCAAGTTGGTGGTGGCCACACTCACATTAATAACTATTATATACAGTAAGCGGTTTACTCAACAAATGAAAACAAAACAACAGCCAGTATGTAAAATATTTACACAAGGAGAGTTTTTGCCGGTGTAAAATGTGTTAGAAAGTGGGAGTGTGGGTGTAAATCTGTGGCCTCCGCCGCTGTCCAACTCTGAGGGTTTATGAGAGAAACTCAACTTTATGTTACGCTGTAAAGTGTGGCCTCACGGCATCTCGCTCTGAAATGTTGCCAGTTTAGAGTGCGTAAAATTCTGCGATATTCAAGAGCGTAAATATTGGAGTTTTGAGTAAGTAAGGAGCGTGCTTGCCATGCCATTGTGTTGATATAGGAGCTTTGAGTGCGTTTACAAAGCAGCTTTGAGTGCGTTTACAAGCAGCTTTGACTGCGATTATAATGCGCTTTGAGTGCGTTAATAAAGCAGCTTTGGTGCGTTTACAAAGCAGCTGACTGCGATTATAATGCAGCTTTGAGTGCGTTAATAGCAGGTGCATTTATAAAGCAGTTTTCGTTTTATAAGCAGTTTGAGTGCGTTTATAAAGCAGTTTTGAGTGCCTTTATAGAGCGGCATTGGTGTGAGTTAATAAAGCAGCTTTGAGTGCATTTATAAAAGCAGTTTTGAGTGCGTTTATAAAGCAGCTAAGTGCGTTAATAACAGAGGCTTTGGAGCGTTAATAAGCGGTTTAAGTGCATTTAAAAAGCAGCTTTGAGTGCGTTAATAAAGCAGCTTTAGAGTGCATACCAAAAGCAGCTTTAAAGTGCGTTTATAAAGCAGCTTTTGATAGCGTTAATAAAGCAACTTTGGAGCGTTAATAAAGCAGCTTTTAAGTGCTGATACAATAAAAGCAGTTTTACAGTGCGTTTATAAAGCAGCTTTGATGCGTTTATAAAACGGTTTGAGTGCTTTATAAAGCAGCTTTAGTGAGTTAATAAAGCAGCTTTAGGTGCATTTTATAAAGCAGTTTTGAGTGGGTAATAAAGCAGCTTTAAGTGCGTTAATAAAGCAGCTTTAAGTGCATTTATAAAACGCATTGATAGCGTTAATAAAGAGCTTTGGGCGTTAATAAAGCAGCTTTAAGTGCGTTAATAAGCAGCTTTAAGAACGTTAATAAAAGCAGCTTTAGAAACGTTAACAAAGCAGCACAGAAGCGTTAATAAAAGCAACTTTGAGTGCGTTAATAAAGCGGCTTTGAGTTCGTTAATATATGAACATTAGGCGCGTAAATAGCAAGTTTTCTAGACTAACTCTGTTAATAATAGTGTTGATGTTACTGATAAATGGGAAGTACAACACTGTTCTCCACCCTCCACCCACTCCCCCTTCCTCCACCACTCTCGCTTCCTCCACCCTCCCTTCCTCCCTTCCTTCCCTTCCTTCTCCCACTCTCCTCCTCACCACTCTCCTTCCTCACCATTCTCCTTCCTCCCACTTCCCCTTCCTCCTCCACTCTCCTTCCTCCATCACTCTCCCTTCCTCCACCACTCTCCTTCCTCCACCATTCTCCTTCATCACCTCTCCTTCCTCCACCACTTCCTTTCTCCACTCTCCCTTCCTCCACCACTCTCCCTTCCTCCACCCTCTCCCTTCCTCCCACCCTCTCCTCTCATCTCTTCCTTCCTCCATCAAACTCCTTCCTCCTCCATTCTCCTTCCTCCACCACTCTCCTTCTCCACCACCCCTTCCTCCACCACTCTCCTTCCTCACCCATTCTCCTTCCTCCACCCTCCTCCCTTCCTCCCACCCTCTCCCTTTCCTCCACCACTCTCCTTCCTCCCCACCTCTCCCTTCCTCACCTCCTTCATCTCCACTCTCCCTTCCTCCACCACCATTCCTCCACCACTCTCCTTCCTCCACCACTCTCCCTTTTCTCCCTCTCCTTCCTCCACCTCTCCTTCTCCCACCACTCTCCCTTCCTCCACCACCTCCTTCCTCACCCTCTCCCTTCCTCCACAACCCTTCCTCCTTCTCCCTTCCTCCCACTCTCTCCTTCCTCCACCACCCTACATTCCTCCACCCACTCTCCTTCTCCACCATTCTCCTTCCTCCACCACTCTCCTTCCTCCACCACTCTCCTTCTCTACACTCTCCCTTCCTCCACCCTCTCCCTTCCTCCACCACTCTCCATTCCTCCCTACATTCCTCCACCCTCTCCCTTCCTCACCACCTACATTCCTCCACCACTTTCCCTTCCTCCACTCTCCCTTCCTCCCACCCTCTCCTTCCTCCACCACTCTCCTTCCTCCACCACTCTCCTTCCTCCACCACTCTCCTTCTCCACCACCCTACATTCTCCCACCACTCTCCTTCCTCCACCACTCTCCCTTCCTCCTCCTCTCCCTTCCCCTCTCTCCCTCCCACCACTCTCCCTTCCTCCCACCACTCTCCCTTCTCCACCACTCTCCTTCCTCCACCACTCTCCTTCTCCACCACTCCTTCCTCCTTCCTCTCCTTCCTCCCACTCTCCCTTCCTCCTTCTCTCCTTCCTCCTTCCTCTCCTTCTCCACCACTCTCCCTTCCTCCTTCCTCTCCTTCCTCCACCACTCTCCTTCTCCTTCACTCTCCCTTCCTCCACCCACTCTCCCTTCCTCCACCACCCCTACATTCCTCCACCCTCTCCCTTCCTCCCACCACTCTCCCTTCCTCCACCTCTCCCTTCTCCACCACTCTCCTTCTCCACCACTCTCCCTTCTTCCCACCACTCTCCCTTCTCCCACCACCTCCTTTCCTCCACCACTCTCCTTCCTCCTCACTCTCCCTTCCTCCCACCCTCTCCTTCCTCCACCACCCTACATTCCTCCCACCACTCTCCCTTCCCTCCACCACTCTCCCTTCCTCCCACCACTCTCTTCCTCCACCACTCTCCCTTCCTCCACCCTCTCCTTCCTCCACCCTCTCCCTTCCTCCACCACTCTCCTTCCTCACTCTCCATACCTCCTTCCTCTCCTTCCTCCTCACTCTCCTTCCTCCTCCACTCTCCTTCTCCTTCATTCTCCTTCCTCCACCACTCTCCTTCCTCCACCAAACTTCCTTCCTACCACTCTCCCTTCACTCCTTCATTTCTCCCTTCCTCCCACCACTCTCCCTTCCTCCACCCTCTCCTTCTCCACCACTCTCCCTTCCTCCCTCCTTCTCCTCACTCTCCCTTCCTCCACCCTCTCCTTCCTCCTCCACTCTCCTTCTCCTTCCTCTCCTTCCCTCCACCACTCTCCTTCATCTTCTCCCTTCTCCTTCCTCTCCTTCCTCCACCACACTCCTTCCTCCCTCACTCTTCCTTCCTCCACCCACTCTCCTTCTCCTACTCTCTCCCTTCACTCATCACTCTCCTTCCTCCACCACTCTCCTTATCACCACTCACCTTCCCTCCACCACTTTATTTCTCTACTCCTTCCTCCACCACTCCCTTCTCTCCACCTCTCCTTCCCTCCCTCACTCTCCTTCCTCCACCACTCTCCTTCCTCCACCACTCCTTCCTCCACCACTCCTCCTTCCTCCACCACTCTCCCTTCTCCACCACTCTCCCTTCCTCCTTCCTCTCCCTTCCTCCACCTCTCCTTCCTCCACCACTCTCCCTTCCTCTTTCCTCTCCCTTCCTCCTTCACTCTCCTTCCTCCACCATCTCCTTCCTCCACCATTCTCCTTCCTCTACCTTTCCCTTTCTCCACTCTCCTTATCTACTCTCCCTTCCTCCCTATCTCCTTCCTCTCTCTCCCTTCCTCCACCACTTTCCCTTTCTCCCTCTCCTTCCTCCACCATTCTCCTTCCTCCTACTTTCCTTTCTCCACTCTCCTTCTCTCCCTCCTCCTTCCTCCACCACTCTCCTTCATCACCACTCTCCTTCCTCCACCACTCTCCTTCCTCCACCACTCTCTCACCCTTCTCCTTCCTCACCACTTCCTTTCTCCACTCTCCTTCCTCCACCACTCTCCCTTCCTCCACCACTCTCCCTTCCTCCACCACTCTCCTTCCTCCCGCCATTCTCCTTCCTCCACCACTCTCCTTCCTCCACCACTCTCCCTTCCTCCCACCACTCTCCCTTCTCCCACCCTCTCCTTACTCACCACTTCCCTTTCTCCACCACTCTCCCCTTCCCTCCCACTCTCCTTCCTCCCCACTCCCTCTCTCCACCACTCTCCTTTCTCCACCTCTCCTTCCTCCACACTCTCCCTTCCTCTCCCTCTCCTTCCTCCACCACTCTCCCATCTCCCACCACTTTCCTCCACTCTCCCTTCCTCCACCACTCCTTCCTCCACCATTCTCCTTCCTCCCCACTCTCCTTTCTCCACCACTCTCCCTTCCTCCACCCTCTCCCCTTCCCTCCCACCACTCTCCCTTCCTCCACCCTCTCCTTCCTCCCCACCACTCTCCTTCCTCCACCATTCTCCCTTCCTCCACCACTTTCCTTTCTCCACTCTCCTTCCTCCTACTCTCCTTCTCACCATTCTCCTTTCCTCACCACTCTCCTTCCTCCACCCTCTCCCTTCCTCCACCACTCTCCCTTTCTCCACCACTCTCCCTTCCTCCACCCTCTCCCTTCCTCCCACCCTCTCCCTTCCTCCACCATTCTCCTTCCTCCACCACACTTTCCCTTTCTCCTCTCCCTTCCTCCCTCACTCTCCTTCCTCCACCACTCTCTCCCTTCCTCCACCTCTCCTTCCCACCCTCTCCTTCCTCCACCCTCTCCTTCCTCCCACCACTCTCCCTTCCTCCACCACTCTCCTTCCTCCACACTCTCCTTTCTCCACCCCTCTCCCCTTCCTCCACCACTCTCCTTCCTCCCTCTCCCTTCCTCCCACCCACTCTCCCTTCACTCCACCACTCCCTCTCCTCTCCTTCCTCCCACCCTCTCCTTCCTCCACCACTCTCCCTTTCTCACCCTCTCCCTTCCTCCACCCTCTCCCTTCCTCCCCTACCCTCCCCTTCCCCTCCACCACTCTCCTTTCTCCCACCACTCTCCCTTCCTCCCCTCTCCCTTCCTCCACCATTCTCCCTTCCTCCACCACTTTCCTTCCTCCTCTCCCTTCCTCCACCACTCTCCTTCTCCCACTCCCTTCCTCCTATCTCCCTTCCTCCACCATTCTCCCTTCCTCCACCACTTTCCTTTCTCCTCTCCCTTCCTCCCACCACTCTCCCTTCCTCCACCTCTCCCCTTCCCTCCCCACTTTCCCTTTCTCCTCTCCCTTCCTCACCCTCTCCTTCCTCCCCCACTCTCCTTTCTCCCCACTCTCCCTTCCTCTCACCACTCTCCTTCCTCCACCCTCTCCTTCACACTGTTCCTCCCACTCTCCTTCCCTGTTCCTCCACCACTCTCCCATCCTACACTGTCCTCCACCACTCTCCCTTCCTACACTGTTTCTCCACCACTCTCCCTTCCTACACTGTTCCTCCACCACTCTCCCATCCTACACTGTTCCTCCACCACTCTACCTTCCTACACTGTTCCTCCACCACTCTCTCCCTTCCTACACCTCCCTCCACCACCCCCTTCCTACACTGTCTCCACCACTCTCCTTCCTCCACTGTTCCTCCACCACTCTCCCATCCCACACTGTTCCTCCACCACTCTCCCTTCCTTCACTGTTCCTCCACCACTCTCCTTCCTACACTGTTCCTCCACCACTCTACACCACCCTCTCCACCACTTACCTTCCCTACACTGTTCCCTCCACCACTCTCCTCTCACACTGTTCCTCCACCACTCTCCCTTCCTACACTGTTCCTCCACCACTTACCTTCCTACACTGTTCCTCCACCACTCTCCCTTCCTCCACCACTCTCCTTCCTACACTGTTCCTCCACCACTCTCCCTTCCTACACTGTTCCTCCACCACTCTCCCCTTCCTACACTGTTCCTCCACCACTCCCTTCCTACACTGTTCCTCCACCACTCTCCTTCCCTACACTGTTCCTCCACCACTCTCCTTCCTACACTGTTCCTCCACCACTCTCCCTTCCTACACCGCTCTCCACCACTCTCCCTTCCTACACCGTCTCTCCACCACTCTCCCTCCCTACACTGTCTCTCCACCACCTCTCCTACACTGTTCCTCCACCACCTCCCACTCCTACACTGTTCCTCCACCACTCTACCTTCCCACACCCTCCACCACTTCCTTCTCCACCACTCTCCCTTCCTACACTGTTCCCACTCTCCCTTCCTACATGTTCCTCCCCACACTCTCCTTCCTACACTGTTCCTCCACCCTCTCCCTTCCTACACTGTTCCTCCACCACTTCCCTTCCTACACTGTTCCTCCACCACTCTCCCTTCCTCACTGTTCCTCCACCCACTCTCCCTTCCTACACTGTTCTCCACCACTCTCCCTTCCTACACTGTTCTCTCCACCACTCTCCCATCCTACACTATTCCTCCACCACCCCACTCCTACACTGTTCCTCCACCACTCTACCTTCCTACACTGTTCCTCCACCACTCTCCCATCCTACACTGTTCCTCCACCACTCTCCTCCCCATCCCCCACACCGTTCCCTCCACCACTCTCCCATCCCCACACTGTTCCTCCACCACCTCCATCCCTCCACTGTTCCTCCACCTCTCCCATCCTACACTGTTCTCCACCACCTCCCTTCCTACACTGTTCCTCCACCACTCCCCCTTCCTACACTGTTCCTCCACCACTCTCCTTCCTACACTGTTCCTCCACCACTCTCCTTCCTACACTGTTCCTCCACCACCTCCCTTCCTACACTGTTCCTCCACCACTCTCCCTTCCTACACTGTTCTCCACCACTCTCCCAAGCGTGATTTATAAAAAATAAAGACCGCTTTCTACTAATTCTTCTTCTAATAAATCCTTCTGTCCTAAACCAAAAACATCTGTAATAACTTCTATCTCTCTTCCTCCTCTCTTCCGACCTGATAACTCTATAGCCAACCTCTCTCTGATATACCCAATCTCTTTGGCACCTTATTCTCCTCTAACTCCACCTTAGACGATTCCAGCTCACCCCTCCTACCCCTGCACCTCCTACTGAACCTATGCACTTTCTTATAATCTCTACCAGGGTTGCTGCTGTTATCTAGTCGATGTTAGTAAGGCTCATGGACCAGACAGAACACCCCTCGTGTTCTGAGGAATATGCTGAGATTCTGGCCACTGTGCTGCTCGCCTCTTTCGACTTTGCCTCAAACCCAACTTTTCCTTCTTCTTGGAAGCATGCCTGGTTCAGCCAATCCTGAAAGGTGACCATTACAACCCTCTAACTATCGTCCCATTGCCCTAACTTCATCCTCTCCCAAGATTTTCAAAACCTATCTTAAGCTCTCATTTTCTCCGTCACCTTGAACGCCATTCTCTTTTGTCTGCATCACCAGTATGGGTTTCACCAGGCGAGATCTACTGGTGATCTGCTCTCGTACTACACCCATCTTTTGGTCATCCTTATTGGGGATTATGGGAAATTTTCGTCATGGCCCTCGACATCTCCAAAGCATTTGACAGTGTATGGCACAAGTCTTGCTTTAAACTTCCTCTTATGGTTTCCCACTTTTTTTTCTAATCTCGCTTCCGGAGAGAACCGATCCATGGCAGTTGGTGTCGAGGGATCGATCTTCCTCTTTCTTTACCAGTAGTAGTGTCCACAGGTTCTGTTCTTCCATCTACTTCTTCCCTTCTTTTATCAATAATTTATTTCACATACGACTAATTCTATCCATTCTTATTTTGATAGATTCTACTCTTCACTCTCTACATTTTCCTCTCCAATTCTCAAACTAGATCTGTTTCTAGAGCTGATATCATTACATCTATCAATGGGAACTGTGCAGCATCTCGAATGAGGAAACTTAGTTAAATTCAATAGTAATGAATCGCAATTACCAATTACACTTTCTAAAATAGAATATCTCTACGAAGCACGTTTCAGTACGCAATTATTCTGTCACCTAAAACCGACATGCTAGGCCTCACCATTTCTAAAATGTCATGGAAGCCGCACATCTAAAACATTGCTATTAGTTGTCTCCTGAAAGTTGGGAATGCTGTAGCAGATGAGGCTACTTCACTCCTGAGCAGTTGCTTAAGTATATAAGGGATTCATTCGTCCTAACTTGGAGTACTGCTCTCATATCTGGGGTGGCTCTTCTTCTGTCTAACTATTAGATAGGGTGGAATCAAAGGCATTTCTGTCTTATTAACTCTCTCCTTTAGTCGACAATCTCTCTTCCCTTTCTTTCGCAGCCAATGTTGCTTCACTTTCTCTCTTTACAGGTACTTTAGCGAGCAATGTTCGGTGGATGTGGCATCCTGTGTACCGCCGGCAAGGCCGTGGGTCGTAACACTCTGTCTTGTCCAGTGCCCACTGCTCTCTGTGTGGATGTCCGCCACACTAGAATAACCCTTATACTACATCCTTCTTTCCTAACCCAACCTAAAGTAGGGTTGTTTTTAATCATGAGGCGAGATAAACCAGGTTGCCTAATCTTCAGGTGAATTCAAAGATTACACTCACTACCTTGGCACTTACTACACGTTAGGTTAGGTTAGTTAGGTTAGGTTAGGTTAGGTTAGGTTAGCATATAAGTCTGAGAGGCTAAAGTCTAGAGTGTCGCCTAACTTTACACCTGGTCATTAATCAACATTACTTACTGTTTTCACAATTATAATCCAAGCAGGTGGTGAAAGAGATACATTACCATAGTGACTAATTACCTCAGAACTAGTTCTGAGTTTACCAGAAGGTGTTCAGTACTGGATGGTTAGGTTAAATAGTCTTTCGGTTAGGATACATATGTTGGGTTACGTCAGGTTATCTTAGCTTATCTTTAGCTTAGACTATGTTGTAAGGTGTGTGTGTGTGTGTGTGTGTCCTCGTGGCAGCACATGGTAACTGGGTGCCTGTGGGCTGGCTAGATCAGCAGGGGATCTCAGTAGCATTGGGCCCCAGAGGGCGGAAGCATAGGCCCACTGGCATATGGATACGTCTTGGCTCTTACCACCACTGCCCCACTGCCTTGTGGATAACCGAGAGCGCGTACACGGAGTAAACCCCAAACGAAAAATCTAGGTGGAGCCCGCATCAGGTAGACATGCATCAGGTAGACATGCATCAGGTAGACATACTTACAGAGCTCCAGTAAGACCCCAACGACGGTCATAGGTGGAAGAAGTGAACAACATGGGAACCCAACGACTACACCAGGTGATGAAGGCAATATAAAATGAAACTGGGCTATCAGCAGTCCACGCAACTCTTCCTTTCCCCAATCATTGCAACACTTGCACCACTGAATCACGAAAAGGCAGAGCCAAGATGAATAGTTGCAACCTGCGCTCCTGCCTCACCACATAAATCAATTCACACACAGCCATCATCCAGCTCATCATAATTCTTATCATCAACACCTCTATACCCGCAAAAGTTCTATGACGACGGGGATAACCAGAGATGACTGCCGGGAGACTTAGTCACAACTCTGCAAATGGGCGGCACAGATAAGCTGTACTGGGATTCAGGCAGCAATGCAATTCAGTCCTATTTGTGCGACTGAGCAGCCCTTTCGAAGAGTCACTCTGCTCAGCCTGCATAGGAAGGCTAGAAAAGGTGAACTAAATATAGTTTACCTAAAACAACCAGACTGGGCAACCGCACCCAGTAAGGTCGAAAACACAATTGTAATCACAGATCAACTAAAATACAAACTATACAACCTCTTATGTTCTCTGCTTGGAATGTCAGGACCCTTCTGGATACTGTCACAAATGAGCATCATGAAAGAAGAATTGCACTTGTGGCAAAAAGAGTATAACATCGACATAAAAGCCAAAAGAGTCCTGCTCAGACAAGGGTCGACTCACAGAACGAGGGTCTAGCTATACCTTCTTCTGGAAGGGTAAGCCTGCTGTAGAGAGAACCCGCATTTATCGAGTTGCTTTGCCATCCATCAACGCATCCTACATAGGCTAACTGAAATGCCTGTTGGGATCAACGAGCACCTCATGACACCCGAGTCCCATCAGTGCATACGCCCCACTTGGATGCAGAGGATGACATCAAAGAGGTCTTGTATAAACCTTGACAGAGTGCTAACCTCTGTCTCCAGAGAAGATAAGTTGTGCTTCTAGGTGACTTCAATGCCAGAGTTAGGCAGAGATGCTGGGATATAGCAGGGAAATATAGGAGAAACGGACTTGGCAAGTGTAATCCCAACGAATAACTCCTCCTCAGCAAGTGTTGTACACAACCTCCTTATCGCCACAACACCTTGTTTAGGCAGGCTGATAAGTTCAAGGGTTCTGGCAACACCCACGATCTAAACATTGGTATCTCAGTGACATCATCATTCTCAGAGTAAGAGACTGCCGAAATCTCCTATTACCTGAGCCATGCGGCTCAGGCCACATGATACAGATCATCAGCTAGTCAGAGCCAAACTCTCCCTTCACGTTGCCCAAAGAGCGAAGGCAACAAGCCCAGAAGAGTTTTGACACTAAGCGTCAGCAGGATCCTGTGGTAGCACATGCTTCCAGACAGCAGCTCATCGCTGGGCTGATAAACAAACCAAGAACAAGCAAACCCTGTGCCGAGTCCCATCAAAGCTTTCATCACAAAACCTGCAATGATACACTCGGCCAAATGAGCTCCCTAACTGACTGGCAGAACAACCCAAAGTCTCAGATCGCAGCTGATACCTTCCACAAGAAGAAGAAGGATCCAGGCAAACTCTGTAATCTAAAGAATTTATAGTTGAAAAGAAAAGTCTGTGGAATTAAAAATTGCAGAAGAACACAATATGCGTCAATTTTCAATTCCACCTAAACAATATATGGCCTAACTACTCATGGCATTGCCCCCGTCCGCTCATCAGATGGTAACCCCTAATTAAAGATGAAGAAGGCATCCATCAGCGGTGGAAAGAGCAGTACCATTTGCTGCTCAACCGAAACACCGATATGCATGTCCTGATCACAGGAGGTCCCTCTGCACCAGAGCTGACCCACCTTAACATCTACATCCTGGATGAGGTAGCTATTGCCATGAAGAAGATGAACAATAAGAAAGCCACAGAACCTGATGGAACCCCAGCCGAGGTGATAAAGCAGAAGAACCTCTCTACCAACCGTCTGAAGAATATAGGGAGAGGGACGGAAATCCCCAAGAACTTAAAGACGCTTTCATCGTCAGATATTTTAAGAATAAGGAGTCCGGTCAGACTGGCAAATACCGCGGATCTCACTGCTGTCCGTTGCTGCAAGATATCGCCCGAGTCCTGCTGACTTCCGTCTGAGGCGGAAAACTTCCTCCCAAGTCTCAATGTAGCTTTAGATCATTATGTGGCACCACTGACATGATCTTAACTGCCCACCAAATACAGGAAAAAATAGAAAACAAAAGTAACTTGGACATTGCCTTCATTAACTTACTAAGGCCTTGACTCGGTCACAGAAGTACTCTCTGGAACCTCATTGGTTTTGACTGCCCACCAAAATTCATTGCCATTGCGAGGCAACCTCCACGATGGCATGAACGGCGATGTAATGCACAATGGCACCCAATATGAGTTCTTCTTATCTAAACTGGGTAAAAAAGATGTGTACTGCACATCGGCTGCTCCATCACTGAACTTTAGCATGCAGAAGACCTCACACTCGTCGTTCACACTGAACACGACCTACAGGAGATCCCGAACACTGCTGATGCGTATGAACACTTCGGTTGTGAGGGAACGCAATTAAGACAGAGATTTTCTTTCAGGTGTACCCTGGTTTAACCACACTCCACCAACCATCCATTAATGTTACCCACTTCCAGCACCTGTTTCCAACCTGTCCATCACGGCGACATCAATGAAGAGATTCAACATGATCAGATGTGCATCTCAAGCCTTTAGCAAACTCCGTACCAGTGTCATCAGCTGTAGGGAGATGAAATTATCTACAAAGCTGCACATGAATCGAGCAGTGGTCTTCCCCACCCTGCTGTATCGCAGAGTGACATGGGTCACATACAGGAGAACACTTCCGTGCACCGAAAACTTTCAACAACGTAGTCTACTTCCCATCCTCCTAATCCGGTGGGAAGGCAAGAGAACTTTTGCCAGTATTCGTACTGACACCAAATGTAGGAGAACCGATGCTACCCGTTATCCATAATAATTATGTTAGAATGGCCCCACCATGTTACTCACATGGACGACAGTAGATCCACAAGTAGCTTTTACAGTCACCAACAAATAGTAAACGTAATGCCATTGACAACGGAAAAAGCTTAGGACAGTCTTAAAGAAACGAAAAGCCAAATCGACCTCACCTGGAGACGATCACCTCACACCGTAACGCTTGAGTATCACCACAAAAGAAGGTGTCAATACCTTCGAATTATCCGCCTGTTACCAAGCCAGATAAGCGCCAGCGCCGGAAAGCCACAGCCACTACCCTCCCACTATATGGCCTTCCACCATGCAACATCTGTGGACAGCCCTCCTGATAACATGTATCGACCTCTCGAGTCACCTCAGAGCTCATCAACGAAGGTGACATCCCTTATAACCTAATATCGTTGTATCATAACTGGAGGATCGTCATATTCGATTTGGAGTGACAGCAAGTCGTAGTAGTAGTAGTAGTAGTAGTAGTAGTAGTAGGTGTATTAGTGTGTGTGTGTGTGTGTGCAGTAGAGACCCCAGCAACAGCGGAGTTTACCACGCCCCACACAGCCACCACACTTTCATCTCCGCCTCCCACGTCAACACTAAGAGTGACACCCACAAGAAACTGTGTCAACACCCACCACAACACCCACCACAACACCCACCACAACACCCACCACAACAATCACCACAACACCCACCACAACACCCACCACAACACCCACCACAGCACCCACCACAACACCCACCACAACACCCACCACAACACCCACCACCACAACACCAACACAACACCACCACAACACCCACACCACAACACCTACACAGTCACCCACCACAACACCCACCACAACACCACCACAGCACCTACCACACAACACCCACCACAACACCCACCACAACACCCACCACAGCACCTACCACAGCACCACCACAACACCCACCACAAGACCCCACACAACACCCACCACAACACCTACCACAAACCCACCACACACCACAACACCCACCACAACCCACCACACACCCACCACAACACCCACCACCACAACACTCCAACACAACACCCACCACAACACCCACCACAACACTCCACCACACCCACCACCACAACACTCACCACAACACCCACCACAACACCCACCACCATAACACCAACACAACACCACCACAACACCCACCACAACACCCACCACCACAACACTCCACCACAACACCCACCACAACACCCACCACCACAACACCAACACAACACCACAACACCCACCACCACAACCACCACAACACCCACCACCACCACACACCCCACCACACACCCACCACACACCACCACAACACTACACACAACACCCACCACAACACCCACCACAACACCCACCACACCACCAACACCCACCACAACACCCACCACCACAACACCACCACAACACCCACCACAACACCCACCACCACAACACCCAACACAACACCCACCACAACACCCACCATAACACCCACCACCACAACACTCCACCAACACCCACCACAACACCACCACCACAACACCACCACAACACCCACCACAACACCCACCACCACAAACACCACCACAACACCCCACCACAACACCCCACCACAACACCCACCACAGCACCACACCCACCACAACACCACAACACCACCACCCACCACAACACCCACCACAACACCCAACACACCCACCACAACACCCACCACAACACCACCACCACAACACCTCACCACAACACCCACACACAACACCCACCACCACAACACACCACAACACCCAACACAACACCCACCAACACCCAACACACAACACCACCACAACACCCACCACAACACTCCACCACCACAACACCTACCACAACACCACCAACACCACCACAACACCCACTACAACACCCACTACAGCACCCACCACAACACCCACCACAACACCCACCACAACACCCACCACAACACCCACCACAACACCACACAGCCCCACCACAACACCCACCACAGCACCCACCACAACACCCACCACAACACCCACCACAACACCCACCACAACACCCACCACAGCACCCACCACAACACCACCACCACCACCACAACACTCACCAAACACCCACCACAACACCCACCACAACACCCCACCAGCACCACCCACCACAACACTCACCACAACACCCACCACAACACCCACCACCACAACACCATCACAACACCCACCAACACCCACCACAACACCCACCACCCACAACACTCACCACAACACCACCACAACACCCACCACCACAACACTCCAACACAACACCCACCACACCCACCACCACAACACTCCACCACAACACCCACCACAACACCACCACAACCTCCACACACCCACCACACACCACCACCAACACCCACCACCACAACCTCACCACAACACCCACCACAACACCCACCACAACACCCACCACAGCACCCACAACACCCACCACAACACCCACCACCACAACCCACCACAACACCCACCACAACACCCACCACCACAACCTCAACACAACACCCACCACAACACCCACCAACCACCCACCACCACCCACTCACCACAACACCACCCAACACCCACCACCCAACACTCAACCAACACCCACACAACACCCACCACAACACCCACCACAACACTCACCACAACACCCACCACAACACCCACCACAACACCTCCACAGCACCCACCACAACACCCACCACAGCACCCACCACAACACCCACCACAACACCCCACACCTCACCCAACACCCACCACAACACACCACGGCACACCACAGCACCACCACAACACCACCACAACACCCCCACAACACTCACCACAACACCACCACAACACCCACCACAGCACCACTCACCCACCCACCACAGCACCCACCACAACACCCCACCACCACAACCAACTACACCCACCACACCCACCACAACACCCACCACCACAACACTCACCACCACCACCCACAACACCCCACACCAACCAACACCCACCACAGCACCCACCACAACACCCACCACCACAACACTCACCACAACACCCACCACACACCCACCCCACCTACAGCACCCACCAGCACCCACCACACCCACCACCACAACCTCACCACAACACCCACCACAACACCCACCACAACACCACACCCCCCCACACACCACCACACACCACCCACCACAACACCCACCACAACACCACCACAACACCCACCACAGCACCCACCACAACACCCACCACCACAACACTCCACAACACCCACCACAACCTCACCACAACACTCACCACACACACAGAACATCTACCAGGCCATGTTACGTGTACACACACCTTCTCAATGGGACTCTCGCTATAACTAACCTAATCTAATCTAACCTAACCTAACCTAACCCTAACCTTACCTGACCTCATCTTACCTCACCTCACCTCATCTAACCTAACCTCACCTCAGCTAACCTAAACTAACCTCACCTCACCCTAAGCTAAGCTAAGCTAACCCTAACCCTAACCTTACCTCACCTCATCTTACCTCACCTCATCTAATCTAACCTCACCTCCAGCTAACCTAAACTAACCTCACCTCACCTAAGCTAAGCTAACCTAATATAACCTTACCTCACCTCACTCACCCTAACCTAACCTTACCTTACCTTACCTTACCTCACCTCCACCCCTCACCTCATCAAACCCTAACCTAATCTCACCTCATCTCACCTCACCTAACCTAACCTTACCTCATCTAATCTCCTCACCTAAGCCAACCCAACCTAACCTAACCTAACCTAACCTTACCTTACCTTACCTCACCTCATCTAACCTAACCTAATCTCACCTCATCTAACCTCCACCTCACCTCACCTCACCTCTTTAACAACCTAACCTAACCTAACCTAACCTAACCTAACCTAACCTAACCCCCCCTGAGTTTCATTTCACCCACTCCTCATGAAGTTCTGGTTAATGCTCCTTTAAGTAATTCTTCACTCTCGGCCATCTCCATCAAGCTTATACATCTTATTGATGCTTTTTATATCTCTCAGACACCCACGACAGCTTCCCTGAGCTTCATTACTTAGTGTGTCTGTGTGTCGTGTTTAATCATCTCTTTTGGTGAACTGTAGCCACGTCAAGGGGGAGGTGTTAGCCACGGCAAGGGGGAGGTGTTAGCCACAAGAGTGTTATGCAACAAGGGAGGTGTTAGCCACGTCAGGGGAGGTGTTAGCCACGTCGGGGGAGATGTTAGCCAGCAAGGGGGGTGTTAGCCATGTACAGGGGAGGTGCTGGGCGTCAGGGGAAGTTAGCCACGTCAAGGGGAAGTTAGCCACGTCAAGGAGGAGTTAGCCATGTCAAGAACAGGGAACTGCCAAGAGCTATCTTTGTGTGTGTGTGTGTGTGTGTGTGTGTGTGTGTGTGTGTGTGTGTGTGTGTGTGTGTGTGTGTGTGTGCCAGAGTTGGCAAATGCTGACCATTGGGAGAAACAGGTGGGAAAAGTGTAATCCCAACGGCCTACTCCTTCTCAGTAAGTGTTGCACACAACCTCACTATCACCAATACCTTGTTTAGGCAGCCCGACAAGTTCAAGGGTTTGTGGCAACATTCACGATCCAAACACTGGCATCTCTCATTGACTACATCATTGTCAGAGAAGAGATCACCCGAGATATCCTCATCACCGAGCCATGCGTGGCTCAGACCACTGTGATACTGATCATTGGCTCGTCAGAACAAACTGACCCTTCATGTCGTCCAAAAACGGCAAGCAACATCTTGCCAGATGGTTCAATGTCTAACCAGTTGAGGACCAGGGTAGTACGTTTAGGGAATCTCCAGGAGTCTGCTGAACACCCTGACAACTGGTGCCTTAGATGTGATGGCCAAAGTGCTACCCTCAAGACCATCACCACGGACCTGCAGTGAGACCCTCGGCCAGTCCAAGGAGAAAATATCCAGGTACTCATCTTCAACAGACGCTGCCTTCATTAACTGGACAAACAACCCACCATCAGTCTCACACACGCTGATACAGTCCATCAGCAGAAGGCAATGTTCCAGCATTAAATTCAGGATGCAGATGAAGAACAAGTAGTGGACTAAAAAACATTAAAGTTTGTAGAGCAAGAGTTATGAAGAGCATCTAAAGCCATCTACGGCTCAGATACCAACGCTGTGGCCTCCTTCACTCTACTGACGCTAACACTCTATCAAAGACCAAATGGCATCTTGGAGCGCGGAAAAACACCAATCCCACTAATGCATTACTAACCTTGTTACGCGTTTAAAGATCTGTGTTGTTAAAGTGCAGTGATAACATTATAACAACAACTGCTAACTAACACCGTCGTGAAGTCGGGACTATCCAGGAGGTCTCAGCGCCCGGCCTGCCCACCTCGACAATGTCACCATCAGATGAAAAATAACAAACCACAGGACCTGATGGAATCTCAAGGTATGTAGGCAGGAGACCCTGCTGCCAGCCGTCTCCACTCTCTGGGAAAATATTAACAGGAGGATCTCACTGTTGTCCGCCAGCACAGTTTTTCTCTTGAGTCCTCTTTAAGAACTCTTGATGTGAAAAAACGTCCTCCCAGAATCTCAATGTGGATTTAAATAAATAAATTAAACCATCACGCGACACTACTAACATAATCTTCGTTGTCCGCCAGATAAGGAAAAGTGCCAACAGCAGCGATGTGACTCCTCATATACACAAAAAGAACACTCTGCCCACCTGGATCCGATGTGTTAGGAAATGAAGACAGTAAACAGCAGTTTCGATTGTCAGGATTCGCAAATAGTGATCGGAATACAGAATTGTTCGTCCAGTGTGTCATATTATATCAACGGAAAAAGGGGAAGATTATTACTGTGTGTGGACATAGACTTCGTCGACTTATAAGACCTTTAATTAACAGTCATTCTTTTAGGATCTTCAGTTTATTGTGTGTTTATGAGTTTCAAAATCTGAGGTATGTTGGGCAGGTATATCCCCAACACCTGAATCTCCATATATTTTAAGTTCAGAGATGGCAAAAAAAAATGTTTTCTTAGGTCAATACTGTAAACGCAGTGTAACACACACACACACACACACACACACACACACACACACACACACACACACACACACACACACACACACACACACACACACACACACACACACACACACACACACACACACACACACACACACACACACACACACACTTTACAAATATAAAATATTATCAGTTACTGTTGAAATCTTAACATGCCATAAGTCCATACTAATACTTTACCACAGAGGGACAAAACAACAACACCGCCACTTACAACAAGACTTGTGTTTGACGCTTGAGGTAGGACTAGATTTCCTTTTAGTATAGGTGAGTCAACAGCCCCGCCACACAATAGAGTCCGGACAACCATAACCCCGGAAATTGACAGGGTCTGAGATTATGCTGTGTTTATCCATCTGTCATGGAAAAAAATAATTAACCATGGATCCCGAGATTAGACAGGACGGAAGGACGAGGGGTGGGAGGAGGGTTGAAGGAGTGAAGAGGGCAAGGCATTGCAAATCAAGAAGCGTGTTGCGCTCTTACCAACTCCTTTCCTGACTGATAACAATTTTCCTATGAAATCCCGTCCACCTCACAGTCCAGGCTCCCATTATACCTCTCATGCCACCGCAGAAGCCCCCGCACTACCTAAACTGAAAGCCAAGATTTAAGTCACCTTTATCGAGTAACGTCGACCTTCACCTGGACACCAATGAAGCCTCGAGAGAGACGATTCTTCCTGCCACTCATGAGGTACAACGATTACCTGCACAGATCCCCACGGTACAGGCAGTGACCCTAAAGTTGTAACATAACTCGTGGTGTTCCTCTAGTGTAATAACATAACTAGTGAGTGTTCCTCTACTGTAATAACATAACTCACGGTGTTCCTCTACTGTAATAACATAACTAGCAGTGTTCCTGCACTGTAATACATAACTCGTGGTGTTCCTCTACTGTAACATAACTAGTGGTGTTCCTCTACTGTAATAACATAACTCACGGTGTTCCTCTCACTAATGTACCAACTCAGTGTTTCCTCCTGTAATAACATAGCTAGTGGTGTTCCTCTACTGTAATAACATAGCTAGTGGTGTTCCTGTACAGTAATAACATAACTCGTGGTGTTCCTCTACTGTAATAACATAACTAGTGGTGTTCCTCTACTGTAAGAACACAACTCGTGGTGTTCCTCTACGAGTCTACTGTAATAACATAACTCGTGGTGTTCCTCTACTGTAATAACATAACTCACGGTGTTCCTCTACTGTAATAACATAACTAGTAGTGTTCCTCTACTGTAATAACATAACTCTGTGTTCTACTGTAATAACATATCGTGGTGTTCCTCTACTGTAATAACATAACTCATAGTGTTCCTCTACTGTAATAACATACCTTAGTGTTCCTCTACTGTACTTACCAACTCTGTGTTCCTCTCTGTAATACATAACTCGTGGTGTTCCTCTACTGTAATAACATAACTCGTGGTGTTTCCTCTACTGTAATAACATAACTCACAGTGTTCCTCTGTAATATAACTCATAGTGTTCCTCTACTGTAATAACATAACTCACAGTGTTTCCTCTACTGTAATAACATAACTCGCGGTGTTCACTCTGTAATAACATAACTCGTGGTGTTCCTCCTGTAATAACATAACTCACGGTGTTCCTCTACTGTAATAACATAACTCATGGTGTTCCTCTACTGTAATAACATAACTCATAGTCCTCTACTGTAATAACATAACTCACGGTGTTTCTCTGTAATAACATAACTCGTGGTTTCCTCTACTGTAATAACATAACTCATAGTGTTCCTCTACCGTAATACATAACTCATGGTGTTCCTCTACTGTATAATATAACTCATGGTGTTCCTCTACTGTAATAACATAACTCGTGGTGTTTCTCTGTAATAACATAACTCATGGTGTTCCTCTACTGTAATAACATAACTCGTGGTGTTCCTCTCTGTAATACATAACTCGTTGTTTCCTCTACTGTAATAACATAACTCAGTGTTCCTCTACTGTAATACATAACTGTGGTGTTCCTCTACTGTAATAACATAACTCTAGTGTTCCTCTACTGTAATAACATAACTCCTAGTGTTCCTCTGTACTCTCGTGTTCCTCTACTGTAATAACATAACTCACAGGTGTTCTCTGTAATAACACTCATTTCCTCTGTAATAACATAACTCGTGGTGTTCCTCTACTATCTATAACTCAGGTGTTCCTCTACTGTAATAACATAACTCGTGGTGTTCCTCTCTGTAATAACATAACGTGGTGTTCCTCTACAGTAATAACATAACTCAGTGTTCCTCTACTGTAATAACATAACTCGTGGTGTTCCTCTACTGTAATAACATAACTCATGTGTTTCCTCTACTGTAATAACATAACTCATAGGTGTTCCTCTGCATAACATAACTCACAGTGTTCCTCTACGTAATAACATAACTCACAGTGTTCCTCTACTGTAATAACATAACTCAGTGTTTCCTCTACTGTAATAACATAACTCACGGTTTCCTCTGTAATAACATAACTCACGTGTTCCTCTCTGCAATAACATAATACGGTGTTCCTCTACTGTAATAACATAACTCACAGTGTTCCTCTACTGTAATAACATAACTCACCTGGTGTTTCCTCTACTGTAATAACATAACTCACAGTGTTCCTCCTGTATAACATAACTCATAGTGTTCCTCTACTGTAATAACATAACTCACGGTGTTCCTCTCTGTAATATAACTCGTGTTCCTCTACTGTAATAAATCACATGTTCTACTGTAACATAACTCATAGTGTTCCTCTACTGTAATAACATACTCCAGTGTTCCTCTACTGTACATAACATAGTGTTCCTCTACTGTAATAACATAACTCACAGTGTTCCTCTACTGTAATAACATAACTCATGGTGTTCCTCTACTGTAATAACATAACTCTACAGTGTTCCTCTACTGTATACTACAACTCACAGTGTTCCTCTACTGTAATAACAACTCATTGTTCCTCTACTGTAATAACATAACTCATGGTGTTCCTCTACTGTAATAACATAACTCATGGTGTTCCTCTACTGTATACTTAACTCTGTTTCTCTGTAATAACAAACTCACAGTGTTCCTCTACTGTAATAACATATCGTGGTGTCCTCTACTGCAATAACATAACTCGTGGTGTTCCTCTACTGTAATAACATAACTCGTGTTCCTCTACGTAATAACATAACTCACAGTGTTCCTCTACTGTAATAACATAATAACTCGTAGTGTTCCTCTACTGTAATAACATAACTCATGGTGTTCCTCTACTGTAATACCTACCTCATAGTGTTCTCTACTGTATAACATAACTCACAGTGTTCCTCTACTGTAATAACATAACTCACGGTGTTCCTCTCTACTGTAATAACATAACTCACAGTGTTCCTCTACTGTAATAACATACTCACGGTGTTCCTCTACTGTATATATAACTCCACGTGTTTCTCTGTAATAACATAACTCACAGTGTTCCTCTACTGTAATAACATTCACAGTGTTTCTCTGTAATAACATAACTCGTGGTTCTACTTAATAACATAACTCACGGTGTTCCTCTCGAAACTAACTCCCGTTCCTCTACTGTAATAACATAACTCACAGTGTTCCTCTACTGTAATAACATAACTCACAGTGTTCCTCTGAACCAACCGTTCCTCCTGTAATACATAACTCGTGGTGCCTCTACCGTAATAACATAACTCACGGTGTTCCTCTACTGTAAACATACTGTCTCTATCCTCACGTGTTCCTCTACGATAACATAACTCACGGTGTTCCTCTACTGTAATAACATAACTCACAGTGTTCCTCTACTGTAATAACATAACTCACAGTGTTCCTCTACTGTAATAACAAACTCGTGGTGTTCCTCTACTGTAATAACATAACTCGTGGTGTTCCACTGTAATAACTAACTCACGGTGTTCCTCACTGTAATAACATAACTCACGGTGTTCCTCTACTGTAATAACATAACTCATTGGTGTTCCTCTACTGTAATAACATAACTCACAGTGTTCCTCTGTAATAACATAACTCACGGTGTTCCTCTACTGTAATAATACTCGGTGTTCCTCTACTGTAATAACATAACTCACGGTGTTCCTCTACTGTAATAACATAACTCTAGTGTTCCTCTACTGTAATAACATAACTCACAGTGTTCCTCTACTGTAATAACATAACTCACAGTGTTCCTCTACTGTAATAACATAACTCACAGTGTTCCTCTACTGTAATAACATAACTCAGTGTTCCTCTACTGTAATAACATAACTCACAGTGTTCCTCTACTGTAATAACATAACTCACGGTGTTCCTACTGTAATAACATAACTCCACGGTTCCTCTACTGTAATAACATAACTCCGTTGTTCCTCTACTGTAATCATAACTCAGTGTCTCCTAACATAACTCACGTGTTTCTCTACTGTAATAACATAACTCACAGTGTTCCTCTACTGTAATAACATAACTCACAGTGTTCCTCTCTGTAATAACATAACTCACAGTTTCTCTACTGTATAATATAACTCACAGTGTTCTCCTGTAATAACCACGTTCTCTGTAACAACATAACTCACGAGTGTTCCTCCTGTAATAACATAACTCACGGTGTTCCTCTACTGTAATAACATAACTCACGGTGTTCTCTACTGTAATAACATAACTCACAGTGTTCTCTACTGTAATAACATAACTCACAGTGTTCCTCTACTGTAATCATAACTCACAGTGTTCCTCTACTGTAATAACATAACTCACAGTGTTCCTCTACTGTAATAACATAACTCAGTGTTTCCACTGTAATAATATCCTGTGTTTCTCTACTGTACAATATAACCTGTGGTGTTCCTCTACTGTAATAACATAACTCCAGTGTCTTCACTGTAAACATAACACAGTGTTCCTCTACTGTAATAACATAACTCACAGTGTTCTACTGTAATAACATAACTCACAGTGTTCCTCTACTGTAATAACATAACTCACAGTGTTCTCTACTGTAATAACATAACTCACGGTGTCCTCACTGTAATAACATAACTCACAGTTCCTTCACTGTAATAACATAACTCATGTGTTCCTCACTGTATAACATAACTCATAGTGTTCCTCTCTGTAATAACATAACTCACAGTGTTCCTCTCTACTGTAATAACATAACTCACGGTGTTCCTCTACTGTTAATAACATAACTCACAGTGTCTTCACTGTAATAACATAACTCACGGTGTTCCTCTACTGTAATAACATAACTCACGGTGTTCCTCTACTGTAACATAATCACAGTGTCTTCACTGTAATAACATAACTCACGGTGTCTTCACTGTAATAACATAACTCACAGTGTTCCTCACTGTAATAACATAACTCACAGTTCTCTACTGTAATAACATAACTCACAGTGTTCTCTACTGTAATATAACTCACAGTGTCCTCTACTGTAATAACATAACTCACAGTGTTCCTCTACTGTAATAATAACTCACAGTGTTCCTCTACTGTAATAACATAACCATGTTCCTCTACTGTAATAACATAACTCACAGTGTTCCTCTACGTAATAACATAACACGTGGTGTTCCTCTACTGTAATAACATAACTCACAGTGTCTCTACTGTAATAACATAACTCACAGTGTTCCTCACTGTAATAACATAACTCACGGTGTTCCTCTACTGTAATAACATAACTCAAGTGTTCTCTACTGTAATAACATAACTCACAGTGTTCCTCTACTGTAATAACATAACTCGTGGTGTTCCTCTACTGTAATAACATAACTTGCAGTGTTCCTCTACTGTAATAACATAACTCGTGGTGTTCCTCTACTGTAATAACCAAGTTCTTCACTGTAATAACATAACCGTGGTGTTCCTCTACTGTAATAACATAACTCGTGGTGTTCCTCTACTGTAATAACATAACTCAGGTGTTCCTCTACTGTATAACATAACTCACAGTGTTCCTCTACTGTAATAACACATAACTCACAGTGTTCCTCTACTGTAATAACATAACTCACAGTGTTCCTCTACTGAATAACATAACTCACGGTGTTCCTCTTCAATAAACATAACTCACAGTGTTCCCTCTACTGTAATAACATAACCTACAGTGTTCCTCTACTGTAATAACATAACCTACAGTGTTTCTCTACTGTAATAACATAACTCACAGTGTTCCTACTGTAATAACATAACCTCACGGTGTTCCTCTACTGTAATAACATAACTCACGGTGTCTTCACTGTAATAACATAACTCACAGTGTTCCTCTACTGTAATAACATAACTCACAGTGTTCCTCTACTGTAATAACATAACTCGGTGTTCTACTGTAATAACATAACTCATGCAGTGTTCTCTACTGTAATAACATAACTCACAGTGTTCCTCTACTGTAATAACATAACTCACAGTGTTCTCTACTGTAATAACATAACTCACAGTGTCTCTACTGTAATAACATAACGTGTCCTCTACTGTAATAACATAACTCACAGTGTTCCTCTACTGTAATAACATAATCACAGTGTTCCTTCACTACAAATCACAGTGTTCCTCTACTGTATACATAACTCACAGTGTTCCTCTACTGTAATAACATAACTCACAGTGTTCCTCACTGTATAATAACATAACCACAGTGTTCCTCTACTGTAATAACATAACTCGTGGTGTTCCTCTACTGTAATAACATAACTCAGTGTTCCTCTACTGTAATAAACAACCACGGTGTTCCTCTACTGTATAACATAACTCGTGGTGTTCCTCTACTGTAATAACATAACTCACAGTGTTCCTCTACTGTAATAACATAACTCACGGTGTTCTCTACTGAATAACATAACTCGTGGTGTTCCTCTACTGTAATAACATAACTCACAGTGTTCCTCTACAATAACATAACTCGTGGTGTTCTCTACTGTAATAACATAACTCGTGGTGTTCCTCTACTGTAATAACATAACTCGTGGTGTTCCTCTACTAATAACATAACTCACAGTGTTCTCTACTGTAATAACATAACTCACAGTGTTCCTCTACTGTAATAAACATAACTCGTGGTGTTCCTCTACTGTAATAACATAACTCAGGTGTTCCTCTACTGTAATAACATAACTCACGGTGTTCCTCTACTGTAATAACATAACTCGTGGTGTTCCTCTACTGTAATAACATAACTCACAGTGTTCCTCTACTGTAATAACATAACTCACGGTGTTCTCTACTGTAATAACATAACTGTGGTGTTCTCTACTGTAATAACATAACCGTGGTGTTCCTCTACTGTAATAACATAACTCGTGGTGTCTCTACTGTACAACATAACCACGGTGTTCCTTTACTGTAATAACATAACTCGTGGTGTTCTCTACTGTAATAACATAACTCGTGGTGTCCTCTACTGTAATAACATAATCCCGTGGTGTTTCTACTGTAATAACATAACCTGTGTGTTCCTCACTGTAATAACATAACCTGTGTGTTCCTCTACTGTAATAACATAACTAGTGGTGTTCTCTACTGTAATAACATAACTCGTGTGTTCTCCAAACATAACTCGTGTGTTCCCTACTGTAATAACATAACCGTGGTGTTCCTCTACTGTAATAACATAACTCGTGGTGTTCCTCTACTGTAATAACATAACTCGTAGTGCCTCTACTGTAATAACATAACTCGTGGTGTCCTCTACTGTACATAACTGTGTTCCTCATAACATAACCTGTGCTCTACTGCAACATAACTGTGGTGTTCCTCTACTGTAATAACATAACTCGTGGTGTTCCTCTACTGTAATAACATAACTCAGCCTCTACTGTAATAACATAACTCATGGTGTTCCTTCGATAACCTTTCAACATAATGTTCTTCACTGTAATAACATAACTCGTGGTGTTCCTCTACTGTAATAACATAACCGGTGTCTCTACTGTAATAACATAACTCAAGGTGTTCACTGTAATAACATAACCTATGTCTCACTGTAATAACATAACTCATGGTGTTCCTCTACTGTAATAACATAACTCGTGGTGTTCCTCTACTGTAATAACATAACTCGTAGTGTTCCTCTACTGTAATAACATAACCGTGGTGTTCCTCTACTGTAATAACATAACTCACGGTGTTCCTCTACTGTAATAACATCACTCGTGGTGTTCCTCTACTGTAATAACATAACTCGTGGTGTTCTTCTACTGTAATAACACTCGTGGTGTTCCTCTACTGTAACAACATAACTCACAGTGTTCCTCTACTGTAATAACATAACTCACAGTGTTCTTCTACTGTAACAACATAACTCACAGTGTTCCTCTACTGTAACAACATAACTCACAGTGTTCCTCTACTGTAATAACATAACTCACAGTGTTCCTCTACTGTAACAACATAACTCACAGTGTTCCTCTACTGTAATAACATAACTCACAGTGTTCCTCTACTGTAATAACATAACCCGTGGTGTTCTTCTACTGTAGTAACATAACTCGTGGTGTTTCTTTGCTGTGTTACTGGCAGAAGAAACACACCCTGGACATGTGTTCCATAAGTGTTCCAGAGTTTGTATGTTATGGAAGTATTCAAACTGAGATATATAAACGATACTTTGTTCCATTGTTACTTTTTTTTCCTTTGGTACAGTTCAAAAACTGCTACACTAAAAAACTACATAATTGCAATGGTAAAATAGTATATTTGCTGAACTTAAAACAGAGTTCCAATGTTACCTTTTCATAGATTGGTTAAATAGAACTAAACAACATAGTTCTCCATTGTTAATGTTTTATGGCTCTATTAATACTATTACACAATGTATCAGACTCAGGGTAAGTGTTTTCCTCTCTATCAATAATGAACTATTCGATCCCGGCGAACAGTTGGCTCCAATGGTACAATATTGGTACGCTGGTTCATTGGTACAATATTGGTACAGTGGTTCACTGGTACAACATTGGTACGGTGGTTCGTTGGTACAATATTGGTACGCTGGTTCATTGGTACAATATTGGTACAGTGGTTCGTTGGTACAATACTGGTACAGTGGTTCGTTGGTACAATATTGGTACGGTGGTTCATTGGTACAATATTGGTACGGTGGTTCGTTGGTACAATATTGGTACGGTGGTTCATTGGTACAATATTGGTACAGTGGTTCACTGGTACAATATTGGTACAGTGGTTCATTGGTACAATATTGGTACGGTGGTTCATTGGTACAATATTGGTACGGTGGTTCGTTGGTACAATATTGGTACGGTGGTTCGTTGGTACAATATTGGTAACGAAATTCACAATCGTATCTCACTATGGTAACTCATTAACGTAACTCAATCTGGTAACTCATTAACAAAACTCACTATGATAACTCCTTAAAGTAACTCATTATGGTATTCATTAACTTTACTCACATTCGTAATTCACTAAGATAACTCATTAACGTAACTCACTATAGTAACTCATTAACGTAACTCACTAACGTTACTCACAATTGTAACTCAATGTAACCTACAATCATAACACACTACGGTAACTCATTAACGTAACTCACAATCGGGCTGGAATGTGGACTGGACAGATACAATATATTCTCACAGACGGCTTGTGTTAGGTGTCGAGACAGGACAACAGATATGAATAAATGTATACCTGAACATAGACCTATACATAAGTAGCATTATCCAGGTGTTGCATGTATGCCTACGATCAATACTGTATCCGGGAGAGGTGAGGCATGATGTTGTTGACGTAGATGTGTGTGGGTAAGTGTTGTTCATACGGCCCACATGGCGTGGTTATGTGTGGCAGCTAATAACACTAATAAATAATAAACGTGAACACTTTGTGGTCGATCAGTCACCAACAACGGTTACAGAATAATAATAATCGTTCAAACACTAACTACAATCATTCAGTCACTAATAACAATCATTCAGTCACTAATAACAATCATTCAGTGACTAACTACAATCATTCAGTCACTAATAACAATCAATCAGTGACTAACTACAATTATTAAGTCACTAACCACAATCATTCAGTCACTAACTACAATTATTCAGTCACTAACCACAATCATTCAGTCATTAACCACAATCATTCAGTCACTAACCACAATCATTCAGTCACTAACTACAATCATTCAGTCACTAACTACAATCATTCAGTCACTAACCACAATCATTCAGTCACTAACTACAATCATTCAGTCACTAATAACAATCATTCAGTCACTAACCACAATCATTCAATCACTAATAACAATCATTCAGTGACTAACTACAATCATTCAGTCACTAACCACAATCATTCAGTCACTAACTACAATCATTCAGTCACTAATAACAATCATTCAGTCACTAACTACAATCATTCAGTCACTAATAACAATCATTCAGTCACTAACTACAATCATTCAGTCACTAATAACAATCATTCAGTCACTAACTACAATCATTCAGTCACTAATAACAATCATTCAGTCACTAACTACAATCATTCAGTCACTAATAACAATCATTCAGTCACTAACTACAATCATTCAGTCACTAATAACAATCATTCAGTCACTAACCACAATCATTCAGTCACTAACTACAATCATTCAGTCACTAACCACAATCATTCAGTCACTAACCACAATCATTCAGTCAATAACCACAATTATTCAGTCAATAACCACAATTATTCAGTCAATAACCACAATCATTCAGTCACTAACTACAATCATTCAGTCACTAACTACAATCATTCGGTCTCTAACTACAATCATTAAGTCACTAACTACAATCATTCAGTCACTAACCACAATCATTCAGTCACTAACCACAATCATTCAGTCACTAACCACAATCATTAAGTCACTAACCACAATCATTCAGTCACTAACCACAATCATTCAGTCACTAACTACAATCATTCGGTCACTAACTACAATCATTCAGTCACTAACCACAATCATTCAGTCACTAACCACAATCATTCAGTCACTAACCACAATCATTCAGTCACTAATAACAATCATTCAGTCACTAACCACAATCATTCAGTCACTAATAACAATCATTCAGTCACTAACCACAATCATTCAGTCACTAACCACGAGCACAAAGTAACAATGATCGTTCAGTCACGACCCTAGATGACAATACCAAGAATATTTCTAACAATATTATAAAAGACAACTGTTCTCGTGGTGGTGTGGCCAGAAACTACACGAGCATTGCAGTGTATAGTATAGTATTGAGGGTAAAGAGAGACCATGAACCGGGTGTTATTGTTGACACACTTTCATCTGGGAGTAGAGAAAGAACATATTATATATACATACACACACACGTGCATATATGCATACATACACACATATAGACACATACATGCACATACAGACCTTCACATACATACATACACACACACACACTACACCTCCGTCCCACCAGCCTTTTAGAGAAACGCAATCAAACTCAACAAATATATATGCAAAACACACGCGGCCAAAGAATACACTTCAATATCAAAGCCTCGCTGATCAGGACGGGAGGAACAGCAATGCAACTAGAAATACGTCATAACTTTAACGTGATCAAAATAAACCGGCGGGAATTTGGTCCAGGTTCTACTACAGGGAGAAAGAAGGGGTGATGGCTAAAAGGAAGAAATACAAAAATCAATACATTTGAAAACAAGGAAGGATTGAGTGTGTCGCTCTGAACTGTGATGTAGAATTGTGTTCAGACTGTCACAAGCTTCGCCTGATAGATTTTTACTCGTAGCTATAAGAGATTAAGTTTGCATTTGGATATAGTAAGATTGTAGTTGTAATAGACAGATATTAAGGTCATAATTGTAGATAGACAGATATTAAGGACAGAGTTGTAGATAGTATCACAACACCTGTTACACCCAACCTTACCCAAAAAGACACAGTGATTGATGGCAGTAAATATTGCTATGCATAGCTTTTTAAGTAGGGTAGACTTCAGTTAAAACTCCTTAAGATACTCTTTAAATGTTCAAAAATACTCGGACCATGGGCGAGAGGACAAGAAGCACATAGGTAAATCTACGTTATCTACATATATTTACAATAAAGGTACAAGACGTAATAAAATTGCACTTCCTACCTAATTGGGAGCTCAGCATAAGCACCACTGACTCTCACCTAACATCACTAAGATGGGATCACAGAACCTAGTCATGGGGGTGGCTTAGAAGGGAGAAGAGCCCTGAGGCAGTTCTGCCCTTAACCAGTGCTAGAACAAGAGAGAGATGCTGTGTGGTGTGCCCCAAGCTGACCCAGTAAGCTCTGCCCAACTGTGCGCAGGCACAGATAGATGTCACACTAATCACAAAGCCTAAATGAGCATTAAACAAAGCTTAGGACAAAGTGTTAATAGGAGAGGGTCAGGAATATGTATTTGAACACAATGAGTAGATAATATGATCTAAAACAAATTGGTATACAAAAACACATGTACAAAAATATTCATTCAAGTAATTTTCCCAGTCGACATGGCGAGATTATAGTTACAAGTGGTTGTGTTAAGATAGGAGAGCCACAAGGAAACAATATAATAATGTTATTACAATGAGAACCTGTTCACATGAGCACAACAACAAAATGAGTACCTGGCAAACCCATGCACAGCCATTAAACCCACCACAGCTATTAAACCCATGCACAGCCATTAAACCCACGCACAGCCATTAAACCCACCACAGCTATTAAACCCATGCACAGCCATTAAACCCACCACAGCTATTAAACCCATGCACAGCCATTAAACCCACGCACAGCCATTAAACCCACCACAGCTATTAAACCCATGCACAGCCATTAAACCCATACACAGCCATTAAACCCACACACAACTATTAAACCCACGCTATTATTAAACCCGCTCGTGGATGATGCATTACCAAAAGTCTTAGCTGCACTAACCCAAGCATAGGGAGGAAATATAGCCATAGATATTGTGTATAGGTCTATATAAATATATATATCAGCTTCCCGTGATAATAGACATTGTAGTTATAGATAAACATATATTAAGTATTGTAGTTGGATATTTAAGAAATTAGTTGGATCGTGGCTGGAATTACCAAGGTTAGCTACAGTATAATGTCATTGATATTACTCCGAGACTCTTCCCTGAACTAGATACATTTTCTGACTGTAATTTACAAATGTTCCTTTTCTGATAAGTTAATAGAAGCAGCTAAGGTTTCAGTATAACTTTGAGACCTCACCTGTATATTAAACGCCCCCAAAATATTATACTGGATGACTGAACACTCTAGCTCTGCCTGGTAGTTAGGTTAGGTTTGGTTTGTGTAGATTACTGTATGTTAATTTATATTCGGTTAGGTTAAGGTAGTTTAGGCTGTTGAATTAGGTCATAGTAGGTTAGGTTTTATTAGGTTATGGTAGATCACATGAGGTTAGTTAACGGTAGAGTTGCTGATCTTAAGTTGAAATAAACTGGGGAGGTTAATCTTCAGGTGATCCATTTTAACTTTATTTTTAGTAATAAATTTTTCTGATTTAATTAAGCAATTACAAACATTCACCCACCGCCATCTCCGAGAATGGGGACAGAGACACTCACGAATGAGACTGAAATAGGCAACTTTCCATCCAGAGGTAAAAACGGGATCAGGTAGTTGAAGTGGAAAGAAGGTCTTGCCTGGATATCAAACGTCCTGGGCTGGGCACTTTTACCAGAGAGGCAGCAATTAATAAGGCTTAGTAACACAAGTGGGAGTCGAGAATAACCAAGTTTTTATTTTTATTTTTACGCCTCCTCTGAAAATTACAGTCACTTGCTGGTAGTTGTTAGCGAACGTGTAGCTTAATGTTCAGGATGTAGTAGGGCGAGTCTGGTCACTTTTTGAAATTAAGAACATGAAGAAAGTAAATAGTATTGTGGAGAATTAAGAATATAATTATATTTCCAGAGAGAGGAAGAAAATTAATAACAGAGAAGAATTTTAGAATACTTTTACATAACATATTTACATAATTGGTGTCAGCTTTGGTATTAAGACTCTTACTTCACTAAGGCATTCGACCTAGTCGACCACAATATAATCATCAACAAAGCTATTGACCTCGGGCTTCGGAGAAGTCTCATACCATGGCTTACAGACTTCCTCAGTGACCGACGCCAAGCTGTACGCTTCCGAGGGGCTGTCTCCACCTTTCAGTCACTCACCTGTGGCGTCCCCCAAGGCACCAAGATGGGACCACTATGCTTCCTTATGCTTATCAATGATGCCCTAAGAGAAACCCCCGCTCGCTGGAAATATGTCGACGACTCCACCATTGGGATCAGTGTCAACAATTCTGCTCCCAACTATACCGCCCTTCAGGATTTATTGAACAGTCTCCAAAACTGGGCCACCAACAACCACGTCACCATCAACCATACCAAGACCATGGTTATGCACATCAACCTCTCCTCCGACGTTGTCCCACCTCCTTCCATTACTTTAGGTCCCAACACACTCCAGGTTGTAGATTCCACTAAGCTCCTCGGCGTCACCATAGACAACAAACTAAATTGGAAACCACACGTCAGTGAGGTTGTCAAATCCTCCAGTTTCCGTCTCCACCTCCTCCGCCGACTCAAGTCCCTCGGAGTTCCTGCACCCGAGCTCCTCAGTGTTTACTCAACATTCATACTTCCCAAGCTCACCTATGCCTCCCATACCTGGTCTTCCTCCCTAAATGCCACACAATGTAAACACCTAGAAAGAGTGCATAAGAGGGCATGCAAGATTATTCTCTCCCCTTCCTACTCCACAAATCAAGAAGCACTCAACACACTGACCCTTTCGACTCTCACTGACCATCACCACGACCTCATCTGCAAATTTGGTAAGAAGCTTCTGCACCATCCTCGACACCGGCTCCTACTACCACCTGAGATCCCTAGCCCGAGAATTGCTGTTCGACACCACAACCGCATCCAGCCCATACGTGCACGAACTGATCGCTATAAGAACAGCCCAGTCCCAACCATTGTAAAAAATTATCAATAACTTGTAATAAACCAGTGTATTCACTCCCAGTAAATACTACTTCTTGCACTGTCACTATGTTGAAATGCCCTGTAGTTTGAGCTTCTACCACCTAGTTATTATATATCATATTTGTATCACTTATGTTACTTGTATATTATTTGTAAATCAAGAGACCCATTCCCCAATTATGTAACTGTATATTTTCAGCCTTCTGGCTGCCATGCTCTTCAATAAACCGTTAATTATTATTATTATTATATTATTATTATTATTATTATTATTATTATTATTACTACACACACATGCAGAGAACATTCGACAATATATAACAGAGATTTCGTGTTTGTGCTGGCACCGGAGAGACACAGAATGGTCGACCAGTGCCCGGACCTGTACTTTACCTCGATCCGTGTAGCTCTGACCATAATACTCGTGTGTCTGATACCACGAGATATAAAAATTGTATGAGGAAGGCGCTTACTTCTGTGGAAATACTGTACTAGTTCACCTCGCATAAAGGCGACGAGCCAGGTGGGGAGCGGGTTACTCTGAATGTCTCTTTCTGTAACGTGTCTTCATTACCTGGTATACTGTAAGAATCCAGGCGAGATAATACACAGAAGTACTGTGTACTCTTCCTGCCCAGGTGGTGGACGACGATACTGTACTGTAGAGAAAGACGACCTAACATAGTCAAAGAAACGAACAGTTACACGTGTCTATTGTCTAGTGCTCTGTTAAACTAGATCCTGCAGTGAAGTATAAACTTTATCTTATTACCATCATGGCAGAGCTAGTGATCAGTGGTGGAGTAAACATATTGTTATTGTTTATCAGTATTTGAATAAATATATTAATATTAAATAAAAAACTTGATCTTCAATTCTTCTCCAGTTTGTATTAGATCATTGTGATAGTTGTCAAATCATTAACTAAAGTGGTGGTGTCCATTGGCAACAATAAAAACGTAAATAATAAAACTAGTCGCTAGTACCATTCACCTTCGGCAACAACGTCCATCACTACCCACCATACATGATAACCCGACATTAATGGCCAGACCGTGGAATCGCTTAAGAGAAGTCAGTATGAGAAACACTATGGACACATCACGGCGCCCCTGACAGTACCATAACCTAACCTCTTTAGTTTTAGTTTTAGGTCTTTATTTACGTCCTCTACAGAAGGACTCAGGTGGACGTCAAACTGCAAGACAGACCACCTCGTAGGGCAGCTGCACCCCAAGTTGACTGCTGGTGGTGTAAGGAATGACACAGTGTAACTCTCAACCTCATAGACTGTGCCAAGACAAGTGAGTGAAGTAGTGGTGTCCAAGACAGAGTTCCTCAAAGGTTGTGTTAAGGACAAGAAGGAATTGGTCTGCACTCTAAGATGTAATGCTGAAGGCTGTGGTTTTTATTATTATTCAGCCATAAATTCGACACTGAGTAAGTACAAGGGAAGGATTTCTCATGAATCCCCAACATGGCCTATAACCAAGTCTAATCCTGGCTGCACAATTACACCACTGAACCGAGTCAGACAGTTATTCCTGCCGTATTGATATTGTGGGTCATAATGTTTATCATAGTGGTGAACACTAACACTGGCACCTCACTGTTCAATTCATTCTTCGTTTAAATAATTATGAAAGCGGCTTTATGGAGGAGCGTCTTGACTCGTCATCAGGGTTAGGGAGTGGCAGACGGATTTTGCGAGGTTGTCTACATATGTTTGTGAAGACAATATGGGATGGGATTCATATAAAGCCTAAGCCAAGCCAAACAAACCAAACCAAACCAAACCAAACCAAACCAAACCAAACCAAACCAAACCAAACAAACAACCTAACCTAACCTAACTTAACCTAACCTAACCTGACAATTTCAGAAAGTTAATTCACATTTCAAAGTCAAGGGGCAGGAGTTAGCCTTGTATGGGGTGTTAGGTTGTCGATAAATCAAGTTTCTTACAAGACCACAACATTAGCTCAGCCTAAACCACAGGTTTAACAAACAAATTTGTTCAGCTGTGCCGGAGTGAACACGAATGTACCATTATGACGTCATTATAGGTGATGTTAGTAGTGTCTGTTTGTACAGGTGTTAATAATGCACACACACACACACACACACACACACACACACACACACACACACACACACACACACACACACACACACACACACACACACAAGTTACTATATGTCTTATTTGTGTCACTATATCACCTGTATATTATTTGTAATTCGTAACCCATTCCCCAAATATGTAACTGTATATTTTCAGCCTTCTGGCTGCAGCTCTTTCAATAAACCGTTAATTATTATTATTATTATTATTATTACATACACACACACGTATGCGTCACCAGCCTGGTCATCTTCTCTCAACTCCACCCAACAACGTCAGCTACAGAAGGTACAGAAAAGGGCTGCAGAATCATGCTCAGCGCAGAATACTCCTGCCACACCAACGCTCTCCCCCCTGGAAATGCCATCCTCAATGACCTCCACCACCAAGCACTGGAAAGGTTTGGCCGTGAACTACTGCACCATCCTCGTCATCGCCACCTCCTGCCACCGCAGCCCCCACCCACCTCGCGCAGTCCGCCACAACAACAAAATTCAGCCCATAAGAGCCCGCACCGATAGATATAAGAACAGCACCATCCCATCTATTGTTAAAATAATAAACAACTCCTAATTTATGTACTGTACAGCCCTGTAAATGTATTCATTGCATATTATATCATTATGTCTAAATCAAATGTAAGTCTGTATATTTTCAGCCACCGGCTACCCTGATAATAAACCGTTTATTAATATTATCATTATTATTATATTATTATTATTATTATTATTACATATTATTATTATTATTATTACACACACACACACACACACACACTCAGCGCCTCCTTTATGCTTATAGCCTCAATCAACCTCCCCAGTACATTATAGAGACAACGTCTCCTATGCACATTGCACACACAACGTCTCCTATGCACACATAACGTCTCCTATACACACACAACGCCTCCTATACACACACAACAGTAATCAAGCAAAACTATGAGCGCTTAAAATCCACCAAGAGGGGCTTCCTTATCGGTTCACTTAATACACGAGAAAATGATAACAATTGGCCCTTATCGCTCGCACCTGCAAAGTTCCAGGACGCGAGTAGTTTAGCCACCTCACCTGAATTAAACTCCCACAGAACAGGTTCCTGGGATAGCCTCTCCCTCAGGCCTCTTGTTGATGTTATGGAGAAGGAGGTTAATTGTTTTTTGTACATAAATCACTGGGTCGCTTATTTTTAGGGGCGAATCCGAAACCGAACCGAACCGAACCTATTGTAACTAGAACGTAATGTAACTTAACGAAACGTAACGTAACGTAACCTACCTGAGTCACGCTGTCCTACTTATAGCTTAATCTATCTTAACCTGCCTTAATTTAACCTAACTTAACCTTACTAATAACCAAACCTAACCTAACCTAACCTAACCTAACCTAACCTAACCTAACCTAACCTAACCTAACCCAACCTAACCTAACACAACCCAACCAAACCAACCCACAACCTAACCTAACCTAACACAACCTAACCAAACCTAACCTAACCTAACCTAACCTAACCTAACCAAACCAAACCAAACCAACCTAACCTAACCTAACCAAACCTAACCCTAACCTAACCTAACCTAACCTAACCTAACCAACCCACCCAACCTAACCACCACCAACCTACCTAACCTAACCTAACCTGTTCCCTGCCTCATTACCTACACTGGGCCTCGGGTATTTGGCAGGGAAATAACAGACCAATCACTGGGCCTCTAACAAAATGACCAAGGCAACGCTTCACTCTAATTGGTCACAAGTGTTGTAGGCGGGGCTAAAGGCCAGGATGGATGGCTGCCATTTATCCTGACATCCATAAACACTCACTCAACCACCCGGGAATGGCGTGGAGTGGGCGGGGTGGGCGGGGTGTGGCGGGTGGGTGGGTGAGGGTGGTGGACGGAGTGGGCGTGCTGGTGAGGGCGGGTGCGTGAGTGGGCGTGTGTGTGGGTGGGTGGGGAAGTGGGCGCGTTGGGGGTGAGGTGGGTGTGGGCGTGAGGGCGTGAGTGGGTGGTGAGGTGGGTGTGGACTGAGTGGGCGGAGTGGGTGGTGAGGGACAGTGGGTGAGGACTGGTGGGCGGAGGGCGTGTGTGGGTGGGTGTGGACGTGAGTGGGCGTGCGTTGGTGGGTGAGGGCTGGTGTGGGCGTGTATGGGTGTGGGTGTGTGGACTGTTACAATGATGATGATGGTAATGATAACACGGAAAATAATAATTACAACAAATAATAATAAGAAAATAACAAGAACATTATACCATTGTAGCTCAAATATAATAACAATAGACCAACAAATGACAGAGGGAGCATGGGCTAAGAGGACACGGGAGAGGTGAGAAGGAGAGGGAGAGGTGAGAGGTCAGGAGGCCAGAGAGAGGAGGGAGAGGAGAGGGAGAGGTGAGGAGGAAGTTCACTGGAGGAGACACAAGAGTGAGAGAGGAGGAGAAGTTCACTGAGGAGACACAAGAGGTGAGAGGAGAGGTGAGAGGAGAGGGAGAGGTGAGAGAGTTCACTGAGGGAGACACAATGAGAGAGAGAGTGAGAGGAGAGGTGAGAGGTCAAATTATGGGAGAGACAGAGGAGGGAGGAGAACACTGAGGAGACAAGAGGTGAGAGGGAGAGGGAGAGGGAGGAGAGGTGAGAGAAGTTCACTGAGGGAGACAAGAGGTGAGAGGGAGAGGTGAGGAGAGAGAGAAGTTCACTGAGGGAGACACGAGAGGTGAGAGGGAGAGGTGAGGAGAGAGGTGAGAGAAGTTCACTGAGGGAGAACAAGAGGTGAGAGGGAGAGGTGAGGGAGAGGGAGAGGCAGAGAAGTTCACTGAGGGAGAGGTGAGAGGAGAGGTGAGGAGAGGTGAGAAGTTCACTGAGGAGACAAAGAGGAGAGGGAGAGGTGAGAGCGAGGGAGAGGTGAGGGAGAGGGAGAGGTGAGAGAAGTTCACTGAGGGAGACACAAAAGAGAGGAGAGAAGTTCACCGAGGGAGAGACGAGAGGTGAGAGGGGAGAGGTGAGAGAGTGCATGAGGGAGAGATGAGAGGAGAGGGGTGAGGGACAGAGATAGAAGGAAGTGGAGAGAGTGAGATGGATGTGGTGGAGGTGAAGCAGAGACACAGGTGGAGGAGGTGGAGGTGGATTGAGGCGCAGGTGGAACAGGTGTCAACATCGAAGGACAAGAAAACACTGAGAAGATAGCAAGTTTCACAAGTCTCGAATAATAATAAAAGGAAAGTAAATAGGGAAAGTACTGAAGGGAAAGTACTGAAGGGAAAGTACTGAAGGAAAGTACTGAAGGAAAGTACTGAAGGAAAGTACTGAAGGGAAAGTACTGAAGGAAAGTATTGAAGGAAAGTAATGAAGGAAAGTACTGAAGGGAAAGTACTGAAGGGAAAGTACTGAAGGGAAAGTACTGAAGGAAAGTACTGAAGGAAAGTACTGAAGGGAAAGTAATTGAAGGAAAGTACTGAAGGAAAAGTACTCTGAAGGAAAGTGCATTAGCGGAAAGTATCTGAAGGAAAGTACTGAAGGGAAAGTATGAAGGGAAAGTACTGAAGGGAAAGTAATGTAAAAAGAAAGAAAGAAAGAAAGCAGTGACCAGGAATAGAGAGAAATAAAGAGAGGGGCACAATATAAAGTTGATAATAGTTGGAGATGAAAAAAATTGATGATAATGTGGAATAAGACGAAATTGATGATAGTGGAATTAAGAGAAATGTGATGATAACGGAATTAGTGATATAGGAATACCAGGAAATTACTGAAAGTAGAAATAAGAGGAAATGGATAAGGTGAAAGGAGGAAATTGATGATAGTGGAATAAGAGGCAATTGATGATGTGAAAAGAGGAAACTGATAAAAGTGGTATAAGAATAAATTGATGTCAGTGAATAAAAGGATGGAGTGGAAGGCCGGCCCCAAAAACGACAACCAACACACTCAAGTGAACAGATCACACCACAGCTCCCTCTCTCTCTCGCTCACACTCTACAACGTATCTCTCTGCTGAAGATTACATACACCAGCAGACACCAAAAAACCACAACCAAAAAACCACATTGACCTGAAGATAGATATGCCAGCTTATTACCTGAAGATTAGATACGCCAGCTTATTTGACCTGAGGATTAGATATGCCAGCTTATTTGACCTGAAGATTAGATACGCCAGCTTATTTGACCTGAAGATTAGATATGCCAGCTTATTTGACCTGAAGATTAGATATGCCAGCTTATTTGACCTGAGGATTAGATATGCCAGCTTATTTGACCTGAAGATTAGATACGCCAGCTTATTTGACCTGAAGATTAGATATGCCAGCTTATTTGACCTAAAGATTAGATATGCCAGCTTATGTGACCTAAAGATTAGACGCACCAGCTTATATGACCTGGAGATTAGGCTAACTATTTCTCCTGAATATTAGACACCTTAAGTTATTTCACAAGCTGATCACCTGAAAATTAGACACCTCAGCTTATATCACCTGAAGATTAGCCACCCTAACCCAAACTAACATTACGTAACCTAAATCTAATCTAAATTAACCTAAGCTAATACCCCAGGTAACAGTAAAGTGCTTAATATTTAAGTGAAATAAACTGGGGTGCCTAATCTTCAAGTGATCCAACAAATAAGTCAGGTACTCAGACCTCAGAGATAGTTATCAGTTCACGTACAGCAGCAATGTACCAAAGCCTACTTAATCTCGGCATGTTCAATCTGAAACGGTGGACGAATTTTTATAATATGTTGTCCAGTGCATCATCATATGCTGGTATGCCTGTATGCCTGCTGCCCAACACTTAACGGTATTTAAGTATACACATCGTATGTGTTTATAAAATATCTTTAGGAATGAAACTTAAATTACTTGTCATGTTGAAACTCTGGCAGAGTCATGCACGAAATTGTTCCCAGGTAATCAATCCATATACTGTAGTAGATAAAGGTGTATACCAATACCTGTGGCCCATTAAACCAACCGTTGTAAAACTAGTGGACTAACATTACACCCAAAACCACATACCATAATGGCCCCATAGATAACAATACTTTGGGGAAGGGGGGGCCCTCTGGGTCCAAAGTTCGCTTCCTCCCAGAATGAAACAGCATCGATCCCTAATGAGATGAAACAGTAATGTACTAAGCACTTGTTAATCTACCACAAAGCACATCCTGTCACATCAGGATTTCAATGGCTACACAGTGAAACTAATCTATGTGTGTGTGTGTGTGTGTGTGTGTGTGTGTGTGTGTGTGTGTGTAATAATAATAATAATAATAAACGGTTTATTAATAGAGTTGCAGCCGGTGGCTGAAAATATACAGACTTACATTTGATTTAGACATAATGATATAATATGCATTGAATACATTTACAGGGCTGTACAGTACATAAATCAGGAGTTGTTTATTATTTTAACAATAGATGGGATGGTGCTGTTCTTATATCTATCGGTGCGGGCTCTTATGGGCTGAATTTTGTTGTAGTGGCGGACTGCGCGAGGTGGACGGGGGGCTGCAGGTGGCAGGAGGTGGCAATGGCGAGGCTGGTGCATTAATTGGCTGTGTGTGTGTGTGTGTGTGTGTGTGTGTGTGTGTGTGTGTGTGTGTGTTGTGTTAAGAAGTACCTCATCACCATCAAGTCTCATGCTGTGCCAATTCATGGTAACGCACAGTAACTTGGTGGCTCGCAGCCCCAGACTAGACCAGCAGGGGATCTCAGACCAACAGTGGGCCCCAGATGAACTGCGCATGGCGCATAGGCCCACTGGCATGTGGACACGTTCTGGCGCCTACCCAACCACTGCCGTGTGGATTAATCTTGGTAGGTATAAGGCTACGGGAGTAAACTCCAAACGAAAAATCTGTGGTGCAGCCCCAGATCAGGCAGACATGCTTACAGAGCTCCAGTAAGACCCCCAACAACGGAATATGTGGAAGAAGTGACCAACATGGGAACCCAACGATTACACCGGCGGATGAAGGCAATGCCTGATGGACAGGCTATTAAGGCGAAAACCCAACAAACTGGGGTATCAGAGGTCAATTGCAACTCTCCATCTCCTTAGTCGTTGTAGCTACCTAAACCACTGAATCACGAAGATGTGTGGTTGCGGCTTGTGCTCCTGCCTCACCACATAAATCAACTCACGCCCAGCCATCATCCAGCTCATCATACTTTTCATCATCATCAAAACCCTTATACCCCCAAAAGTCCTATGGCGACGGATGAGTGGCGACGGGGATAAGAAGAGATGACTGCTGGGAGTCTCAAGTCACAACTCTGCACATGGGCGCATTGATAGGATGGTCGTTTATGCACTGGGATCTAGACAGCAGTGTAATCCCGTCCTGACTGTGCTACTAAGCAGCCCTTTCCAGGGGCCACTCTGCTCACCCCACATGGGGAGGGAGCTAGAAAAGGTGCCCTAAACATAGCCTGCCTAAAAAAACAACCTGGCTGGGCAACCGCAACCAGTAGGGTCATCCTAATATGGTCGAAAACCTAATCACGTCACCACCAAAACAAATTATACCCTTTTGGATTCTTTCACAAATGAGCGTCCGGAAAGGAGAACCGTCCTCGCGGCAAAAGAGCTGCCTAGGTACAACATCGACATGGCAGCCATTACTGAGTCCCGACTCCCAGACGAGGGTCAGCTCACAGAACAGGGGTCCAACTATACCTTCTTCTGGAGGGGTAAGCCTGTTGCAGATGGGAACCGCAATTATGGAGTTGGCGTTGCCATTCGCCAATCCGTCCTTCATAGGCTAACTGAAATGTCTGTCGGGATCAAAGAATGCCTCATGATGCTCTGAGTTCCAGTGGATGAGTCACATCATACACTCTTCATCAGTGCATACGCCCCAACACTGGATACAGAAAATGATATCAAAGAAGCCTTTTATGTCGACCTTGACAGAGGGCTAACCTTTATCCTCAGAGAAGATAAGGTTGTGCTCCTAGGTGGCTTCATTACCAGGGGTGGCAGAGATGCAGACCACACGGAGAAATAAAGTAGGCAAGTGTAATCCCAACGGCCTACTCCTCCTCAGCAAGTGTGCTGAACACAGCCTCACTATCACCAACACCTGCTTTGGCTGGCCGACAAGTTCAAGGGTTCTTGGCAACACCCACGATCTAAATATTGGCAGCTCATTGACTGTGGGAAATATAAAATTCCACAGAAGTATTACCTCTCGTCACTGAAGCAAAGTTGGTTCTTAAGGTTCAATCATAGTGAAACAAACTCAATCCATCGAACCAATTACGACAGAGGTGGTGGTGATATTTATTTAGGTAAATAATTGAGTATATTTGGGTTTGGTACTGTAACTTACTAAAAATTACTTAGTTTAGTATTGTTTTTCATTAGTAAAGCACCAATAATAACAATATGTAAGAAGGTGACGAGTCGTGTACTTCACATACACCGAGACGATCAGCCAGGTGCGGAAACTTTAAATTAAGAGTGTAGTACACAACGCTGAGTGTAGGCACAAAATGCCGTGAGTCATAGACCCTCGAGTGTACAAGACCAGCCTAGAACAATACGAAATATTTACGACGTACAATGAGACCTGGATCCATTATATGGACGTTAATCCAGGTCCTCCATACAGGACAAGAGGCTCACTATCCACCAAGGCTAAGTACCCTATATTATAACTTCTGGCCAGTAGCATATATTATATGGGGAAATTATAGGGTAGCGTTACGCCGCTTGAGAATCACAAACATCCAGTAAGTTCTAATTTTTATTCATTTATTATGCCATAAAAAAACAGATGGGAAAAATTATCAGTATAATGGAAAACAGGCAGACCACAAATATCCACAGTTCAATATTTACCTTCTTTGATTGGATGATAAATGCCATCACGAGAGAGGTAATTCGACAATTACAGTGAGTACTTGTAATTAATTTTCGATTAGTTAAGTTATTGAGAATTATACTTGGTACTCTAGCTCATCTTATTTTACGTAGGTGTGTTAATATTTTGGTGTACGAAAGGCGACTAGGACAGTCGTGTCGAAAAAATAACATTGACTGCATCATTGTTAGAGAAAATGATCGCCGAGATGTCCTCATCACCTGAGCAATGAGTGGCTTAGACCACTGTGACACATATCATCAGCAGCCAAATTCTCCATTTGCGTCGCCCCAAAACGACAAAAGCAACAAGCCTCCAGAAGAGGTTTTAACACCAAGCGACTGGAGGATCAAATGGGAGAACATGCTTTCAGAGAGCAGCTCGACAATGGGCTGATAAACAACCCATCAACAAACAACCTAAATCAAAGTGCCAAATGGGGTGTCCTCGGTGAGTTCCAAAGGAAACACCAGGATTGGTATAACAATAACCAGGAAATCAATGTACGCATCAATGATAAACCTGCTGCCTTCACTGACGAGAAGAACAACCCACAGTCTCGAACCAAAGCTGATACCTTCTTCCGAATTAAAAAAATGGCCCACTACAAACTTCGTGATCTAATGGACGAATAGTGGAAAAATAATGCGTATGAAATTAAAAAAATGCGGATCAACACAAGATGCGCGATTTTTTCAATTCCACTAAAGCAGGGGTCACCAAACTTTTTTCACAGTGGGCCGGATAACTGAATGAATGACGAGCGCGGGCCGCATAATCATTCTGTTCAATACTTGCAAGCCAGAACGAAAGCTCTGGTAACGTCAGAGCGTAGCTTTGAGCTACCACGAGCCGGGGAAGGACTTGGGATCCGGCCCGCGGGCCGTAGTTTGGTGACCCCTGCACTAAAGCAATCTATGGCTGAACCACTCGCGGCACAACCTACCTCCGCTCATCCGACAGTAATTCCCTAATTAAAGACGAAGAAGGCTCCAACAGTGCTGGCCCTCCTCAACCGAAGCACCGATGTGGATGTCTTAACTACCAAGCAGGTCCCTCAACACCCGGAGTCTGATGGAATCCCAGCCTAGGTGTATAAAACAGGACGACCTCTGCTTACCAGCCATCTCCACGCTCTCATGGAGAATATAATTATGAAAACGAGAGGAAATTCCCTAGATCTTAACGACGCCTCCATTGTCAATACTTAAAAGAATATGAGAGGCCAGTCAGACCGTAGCAACTACTGCAGGATCTCAATGCTGTCTGTAACTAGCAAGATTATCGCCCAAGTCCTCCGAAACGGATTTCTTCTTTAGACAGAAAACTTCTTTCCAGAGAACAGCGTCGTGACCTGTACATGGTCTTCATCGACCTTCTAAGATTTTCGGCTCGGTCAACAGGGAAACCCTCTAGCGAACCTTCAGTCGTTTTGGCTACCCACCGAAATTCATAGGCATTGTGAGGCAACTCCACGATGGCATGAACGGCAGTATCCTACACAATGGCACCCAGCTGTGTTCTTCCCCATCCAAATGGAGTTAAAACAAGGATGTGTACTGGCACCAACACTCTTTTCCATTTTCTTGGCTGCCTTCTTTCCTCGTGCCAGTACCAATTTAGCCGGCATGGTGGACGTCGAGTACTGGATGAAGGGACAACTTCAGGCAGGAAAAAAGGTGTCAGCAGCTTCCTTCGCTGAACTGAAGTATGTAGACGACCTCACCATCGTCGCTCACATGAGGTCCTGACCACCTACACAGATGCGTATGCACACTTCGGCCTTGAGGTGAATGCACGTAAGACTCAGATTCTCATTCAGCCTGCCCCTGGTTCAGCCACACCTCCACTATCTATCCAGGTTAACGGTACTACCCTCTCTAATGTTAACCACTTTCAGTACCTTGTATCCACCTGTCCACTACCGTGGGCATCGCTAAAGAGATTCAACATCTGATCAGATGTGCATTTCAAGTATTTCGCAGACTCCGTATCCGTGTCTTCAGCTGTAGGGAGCTGAAATTATCTACAAAGCTGCACGTAGCAGCGAGACATGGGTCGCATACAGGAGGCACCACAAGGCACTTGAAAATTTTCACCAACGTAGTCTAAGTTCCATACTTCGAGTTCGCTGGGAAGAAAAGGAAACAAATGTCAATATTCTCGCTGACTCCAACTGCAGGAGCATCGAGGCTACCATTATCCATGAACACCTTTATGGGACTGATCATGTTACCCGCATGGATGGCAGTAGACTGCTAAAGAAGTTACTATACAGTGATTTACCTAATGGTAAACGTAACTCTGGCGGACAATGTAAAAGGTATAAGAATAGTTTTAAGATAAACCTGAAAGTCCCAAATCGACCCCCTCACATAGGAGACGATCTCTCCACACCGTAAAGTTTGGGGGAGCACCTCACAGGGTGTCCATACTTTTGGTTACCCTGACTGCATACCGAGGAAGACAAGTGCCAACATCGGAAAGACGCTGCCGGTGTCCCTCCCACACTAGATGTCGCCCACCACTTGTGCAACATATATGCACGGCTCTACCCTTCCCGTATCGGTCTCTCGAGTCACCTCAAAATTAACGAACGGAGATGATATCTTTAAAAACTCGTATCATTGTATGAGAGCAGGACTATCGTCATACTCGACACTGAGTGACAGCAAAGTGAGGAGTAGTAGTAGTAGTAGTAGTAGTAGTAGTAGTAGTAGTAGTAGTAGTAGTAGTAGTAGTAGTAGTAGTAGTAGTAGTGGGGTGAGTGGGGGGGGGTGACTTGTTAACCGCATCCAGTCAGGTCATCCCAGTGCGGTAAAAAAAGCAACTATACAACTTCTTATGGTCGCTACATGGAATGTCAGGACCCTTATTGATACTGGCACAAATGAGCATCCTGAAAGAAGAACTGCCCTTGTGGCAAAAGAGCTGGCTAGGTATAACATCGATATAGCAGCCATTAATGAGTCCCAGCTCTCAGACGAAAGGTCAACTCACAGAACGGGGGTCCGGCTATAAGCTCTGTGCAGAGAGAAATTTCAATTTGGAGTTTGGTTCGCCATTCACCAATCCATCTTGAATAGGTTAACTAAACTCCCTGTTGGGGGTCTAAGAGTGCCCCATGACGCTCCACGTCCCACTGAATGACTCAGGTCATGCCTCTTCCATCAGTACATTCACCTTAACACAAGACCATATTGGAGGCCACCTATTAGTATGGGTAACTACGCACATCATCACTAAACACAAGACCAAAAGGACACCTACTTATGGCCAGGTACTGAGGTGAACAACAGCTTATCCTTACACGCAGCAACGTCAACACTCACCTGTGGGGAGATAACACGTGGTTAATAATAATAATAATAATAATAATAATAATAATAATAATAATAATAATAATAATAAGACTTTAAACAGTACCGAACAATATATTGTCAGGCTTCAGTAGACCAGTATTCTTTTTACACACACACACACACACACACACACACACACACACACACACACACACACATAAGAATGGAGGAAACTGCAGCGGGCCTATTGGCACATACTGGGCAATCCCGTTTACACCCAACCGCTATCACTCATATATCCATCCAACCTATGTTCGAATCTATCCAGCGTATTCGAGTTAATGATGATGTTTGGTAACTTATTCCACTCGTCCACTACTCTATTTCCAAACCAGTGTTTACCTATCTCGCGCCTAAATCTAAATTTGTCTAATTTTAAACCATTGCTACGAGTTCGCTCCTGGTTGGATAATTTGAGTACCTTTGTTATATCACCTTTGTTTAACCTTGACTTCCATTTATACACCTCTATCATATCGCCCGTCACTCTCCGTCTCTCGAGGGAGTGCAAATTAAGATGCTTTAACCTGTCTCTGTACTCAAGGTTCCTAATGCCCGGGATTAGTCTTGTCATTCTCGTCTCAATTCTTTCTAGGGATTCTATATCCATTCTGTAGTGCGGTGACCAGAATTGAACTGAGTAATCCAAGTGAGGTCTCACAAGTGCAAGATATAGTTTTAGGATGACCTCGCTAGTCTTGTAACTAACACTCCTTTGTATGAACTCAAGTACTGTGTTCGCCTTGTTTCGAGCAAATACACATTGTTTACTTGGTTTAAGATTCCTACTTCTCAATACTCCTAAATCTTTCTCACATTCGGATTTCTCTATAAAATCGTTGTTCACCTGGTATCTGGTTTCTCTGTTCACATCTCCCGGACTAAGTACTTTACATTTGTCCACATTGAATTTCATCTGCCATTTTTCAGACCATTCAAATTTTTTTTTTTAGATCTTCCTCTAGTTTTGCGGAGTCCTCGTCAGATTTAATTATACGCCCTATTTTAGTGTCCACATCAGATTTACTTATTTTTCTATCTACGCCGATATCTATGTCGTTTATGTATATAATAAATAATAATGGTCCAAGTACTGAGCCTTGGGGTACTCCACTAGTGACGTTACTCCAATCGGATTTACTGCCGCTAATGCTCACTCGTTGTTTCCTGTCCTGTAACCTAACCTAATCCATTTTAGAATATCTCCGCCAGTGCCATGAGCCTCCAGTCTTTCGTGTGGGACTCTGTCGAAGGCATTACTAAAGTCAAGATATACCACATCATAGTCGTGCCCCTCGTTCACTGATTCGAAAACAGCTGAAAAGAATGTTAATAGATTAGTTAGACATGAAAGCCCGCTTGTGAAGCCATGTTGAGAATCATTGATCAACTTGTGCTTCTCCAGGTGATTTCGAATAGAGTTTGAAATTATTACTTCCAGTAATTTGCCTACAATTGATGTTAAACTGATTGGACAGTAGTTAGAGGATAGTGATCTATCTCCCTTCTTGAAAATAGGTATTACATTCGCTATCCTCCAGGATTCTGGTACTACATTCGTTTTTAAGGACATGTTAAACAACTTTGCTAAGGGCATACTAAGCTCTTCCTTACATTCCTTTAATACTCTGGCAAATATCTCATCGGGGCCAGGTGACTTATTAGGCTTTAGTTTGTCTATTTGCTTATTAACATCGTTACTAGTCACTACTATCTCTCTTAATTTATTTTCTTCACTATGTCTGTATAGAGTCGGTGCCTCGGGTATCATGTTTAAATTTTCAGTGGTGAAAACTATTGAAAAATATTTATTCAGATTATTGCTCATTTCTCCGTTGTTATCAGTTTACTCGCCGGTTTCTGACGGTATTGGTCTAATCTTTTCTCGTGATTTTGGTTGATAAATTGAAGGAATCCCTAGGAGTTTGACTTCGCCTCCCTTGCTACGTTCAGTTCATTATTCCTCTTTGCTTTTCTTATCTCGGTCTTAACCCTACCGGCCAATACCTTATAATAATCTCGGAGGTAAACTTCACCACGATTTATTCTTCCACCTATAGCCTTCCTTTGTCCAATAATGTTCTTTGAATAATTATTTATCCATTTAGGGTCATTTTTGTCTGATCTGAGTTTTCTGTATGGTATGTTCTGTCTGTGCATTAAGTAACTCATTATTGTGGAACTCGTCAGCCTCAGATCTCGTTATCAGGTCATCCTCAACCGTCATCTTTTGTGAGGATATCATTGTCAGGTCTCCAGGTAAAGTGAGGTCGCCCTCTGTGGGTACATTGTGTGAGGTCACCTCACGCGAGGTCATGTAGTCCATCCCCAAATGTGATCCTCCTTCTCTCAGCCGCATTTTCAACCTATCAAAGTTTGCCATTCTGAAATCTGGGACTTTAATGGAAGTTTCCTTGCGTCTGCCATTAAATTTTAATTGAAATCTTATTTCCTTGTTTGCAAGTTCGTTCTCTACCTCGACATTACTAATGAGGTTTTCTCTGATCGATAGAACTAAATCGAGTATATTATTACCCCGGGTGGGTTCGGTTCTATGTTGACTTAGCTAAAGTTAAAGTCGCCTACTACCTGTATACAGATTTTACTATGCCTGGAAGCTTTGCGCATTTCATCCCAAATAAGTCGCACATTAACTCTATCAAGATTAGGAGGTCTATATATTACTCCTGCAATTAATTTTTCCCTACCATCGATTAATTCTATCCATATTGTTTCTGTATTAAGTTCAGTGTTTATTTCCTTATTTATTTCACACTTCAGATTATCGCAGACATAGATTGCTACTCCGCCTCCTTTCCTAATTTGCCTATCGGTATGGAATAATTTGTAACCTGCAATTTGGTATTCGACAGGTAACTCACGTGAGTCTAGGTTGATCCATGTTTCGGTGAATGCTATTATATCGATTTTTTCGGTACATACCAACGCCCTGATTTCATCCATTTTGTTTCTCATACTCCTACGGTTTGCGTAGATGACATTTAAGTTAGTCGTGTTCTGAGTCTTCTCTTTGACGCGTTTAGGTTTTAACTCTCTGCCTAGTTTAGTTTTGTCCTCATTCCTAGCACTGTTTCCCTGTAACCATTTACTTTGTTTAACCGCTCCCACTGCAGTTTCCTCCACCTCCGTGCCCATATATTCTCTTAGCAATTTAAAGACTTCGACATCTTTTGAACTGCCCTCTCGAGAGAGCCAGCCAGCGTTGCCACCCCATCCCTAGACAGATGCACCCCATCCCTAGCATAAAGGTCCCTTCTGCCGTAAAAGTTGTCCCAGTTGTCAATGAATGGGACTGATATTGACTTGCAATATCTGTCAAGACTGCGGTTGACACCAACTGCCCTTGACAACCATTCATTGCCAACTCTCCTTCTAGGCAGGACACCACATATGATAGGGATCTCACCCTTCGGCCTAATACGTTCTATAGCTGTCTTGAACTTATCAAGAAGCTCCTCACTCCTACACCGGCCAAAATCATTGCCTCCTGCACTGAGGCAGATATGGGTTTGTTCCCATTACAAGACAAGATGCACACTACCCAACCAAATTACAACACCTGAAGCAGACCAACATCAGTCAGTGGTATGGTAAGCTTAAAGAACTCTGTGGACTAAACAATAAGACACACCCTCTCCCCTTCCTTAGCCATCTCACCAATGTTGACGCAGCTGAGCAATCAAATAACCATTTCGCTACTATATGCCAGACGCTCCCACGGCTTGACACAACCACTCTCCCTGCTTACCTACCAGCCCCCTTTCCCACTGACTTAGTAGAAGAATTTAAAGTAGCAAAACGTCTGGACTAACTGAAGTTAAAACGCTTCATCACCCCCATTGACTTACCAGTGAAATTCTTCAAGGAGTTCTCCTCGGAGCAAGCTAAACCCCTCTGCTCCATCAGCAATGCTTCCCTCAGTCAAGCCAGATGCCCAGCTGGCTGGAAGACTTCATATGTGTCGCCAGTGACAAAGGCAACCAGCCCATTATCCTTAAATCAACTTCACTGTGCAATCACCTCAATACCAAGCTTAATCTGTGAAAGTTTTGTGTTTGACTGGGCCTATTGCTGATATTGCAGCCGCCATAGACCTCAGCAATTTGGTAATATGAAAACTTCCTCCACCACTCACTGTCTTGTCAGCTTTCTCGACTACATTTTATACCGACATCTGGAAAACGAAAACGTCTGTAGCAGTCGCCTTCATGACTTCACCGACATTCGACCTAATCGACACAATATAATCATCAACAAAGCTATCGACCTCGGGTCGAAGAAGTCTCATACCATGACTTACAAACTTCCTCAGTAACCGACGCCAAGCTGTTACGCTTCCGAGGGCTGTACCACCTTTCAGTCACTCACCTGTGGCGTCCCCCAAGACACCAAGATCACCTCTATTATGCTCATCAGCGTGCCTAAGAAATCCTGGTCGCTGGAAATATGTACGACTCCACCATTGGGATCGGTGTCAACAACTCTGTTCCTGACTATATCGCCCTTAAGGATCTATTGAACAGTCTCCAAAACTGGGCCACTAACAACCACGTCACACCATCAGCCATACCAAGACCTGGTTATGCACACCAACCTCTCCTCCGACGTTTGACCACCCCTTCCATTACTGGGTCCGGACCACTCAGGTTGTGGAATTCACTAAGCTCCTCGGCGGCACCATAGACAACAAACTAAATTGGAAACCACACGTCGTGAGGTTATCAAATCCTCAGTTTCCGTCTCCACCTCCTCCGCGACTCAGTCCTAGGTTCCTGCGCCGAGCTCCTCAGTGTTTACTCAACATTCATACTTCCCAAACTCACCTATGCCTCTCCCCACCTGGTCTTCCTCTAAATGCCACTGACGTAGCACCTAGAAAAGTGCAAGGGCATGCAAGATTATTCTCTCCTTCCTACTCCACTATCCAGAAGCGCTCAACACACTGGCCCCTCGGCTCTTTCTGACAATCACGGCCTCATCTGCAAATTTGGTGAGAAGCTTCTGCCATCCTCAACACCGGCTCCTACTACCACCTGACATCCATCGTCCGAGAATTGCTGTTCGACACCACAACCGCATCCAGCCCATACGAGCACGTACTGATCGCTATAAGAACAGCCCAGTCCCAATCATTGTAAAAATTATCAATAACTTGTAATCAGCCAGTCTATTCACTCCCAGTCAATCCTACTTTTCGCACTGTCACTATGTTGAAATGCCCTGTATATCATCTGTAAATCAAGAGACCCATTCCCAATTATGAAATTGTATATTTTCAGCCTTCCGGCTGCCATGCTCTTTCAATAAATCGTTAATTATTATTATTTATTATTATTATTGTACACAGTGGGATCAGTGTTGAACAGTGATGAACAGTGTTTAAGCCAGTGAATTCAGCACCAGACAGTACCAGTGACCCACCAGTGAGATAAGCACCCCTGGAACCGACAAGCCATCTTCTGACTAGGCGGTGTTAATCAGTCCACCCTGTGAACATCAGTGGGTCGGCCTTAGGGCCAGTTGCAAGAACGGTTATAGGTTATTACGACGCCATTTACGATGACCTTCTTGCCCTGGTCTTTCAGGAATATCGCCTTTAACATATGGAATTCTGCACTTTTCGAAGCTTTGGAGGAGTCTCGAAACAAGTTTCCTGGTGGGAATTATTAGCTTTGGGCTACTCAAAATAACGAAACTTTGAGATCTCTCCAGAGCTTCAAAGGTGGTATTCTCAAACAAAGGTCAGGGCAAGGTCATCATAGGCTTGACGTCATACATAACGACTGTTCTGCAATTGGCTTTACACTAACTACGAGATAAGACAACATCACCTACCTAGAGGTGAGTGCTGTGACACCCACCACACAGTGTCTCCATGACCATCATATCAACACCCGAGGACGAATTACTACACCACGTGAACACCATACCACCAGATGTCTCGCACTACGTGAGGTCCTTCATGTCAACATCTATGGACGAGTTACTGAACCTCGTGGCCTCGTGACCTCACACAGTAGGGAAAGAGAGTAGCCAGGCCCTCAACTATAGTATAATGATTTGTATGTTCAATTCATGTTCCTTCTTCTTTAGTAAAGGAGCTTTTTTTAAACTATACAGCTACCCAATGTCTTTTATGTAATAAGACATTTTTGTCGAATGTATATTTTTCATCCTTCAAATTTTCAATAAACCGTTAATTATTACACACACACACACACACACACACACACACACACACACACTACTATTTTCGGAATCGATATGGCGATCATCCAGCTATAATACAAAATGAGTTTTAAGGATGTCACTTAGGTTGGTGAGTTTTAAAGGTGACTAAAAGTGGCCGATACGGGACCGGCAGAGTCGTTCACAGATGTTGAACATGTGGAGGCTGCATCTGGTGCAGGAGAAGCGGCGGCAGCGTCTTTCCGGTGATGGCGCTTGTTTGCCTCGGTTGCAGTCGAGGTTAATTCGAAAGTATTAATACCTTCTTGTGTGGTGGTGCTCCAAAGCGTTACGGTGTGGGTAATCGTCTCCCAGGTGACGGGGATACCTTTTTCAGGTTTGTCTTGAACTCCCCACCTTTCCAGTTGCCCGCCAGCGTTACGTTTACTATTCGTTAGACAACTGTAAAGTCGCTGCTTTAGCAGTCTACTGTCGTCCATGTAGGTAACATGGACAGTCCAAATCAGTTGTTCATGGGTATTGGTAGCCTCGATGCGCCTATAGTTGGTGTCAGTAAGATTACTGGCATTTGTTCTGTCTTCCCAGAACTCGGACGATGGAACGTAGACTAAGTTGGTCAAAGTTTTCAAGTGCCTTGGGAATTGTCTTCTGTATGTAACCCATGTCTCACTGTCATGTAGCAGGGTGGGGAGGATCACTGCTCGATATACATGTAACTTTGTAGATAATTTCAGCTCCTACAGCTGAAGACACGGATACAGAGTCTGCCAAAGGCTTGAGATGCACAGCTGATCTGATGTTGAATCTCTTCATCGATGTGTGCGTGGTGGTGGACAGTTGGAACCGAGATACTGAGAGCACTGGTAACGTTTGAGAGGTAGTGCATTAAGCTGGATGGATGGCGGAGGTGTGGCTGAAGCAGGGCAGGCTGAAAGAGATTCGAGTCTGCATTCACCTCAAGGCCAAAGTGTGCATTCGTATACGCATAGGTGTTCAGGACCTCCTGTGGGTCACGTTCAGTGAGGCGACAAGCGTGAGGTCGTTTTCATACTGAAGTTCAGTAATGGAAGCTGCTGACACCTTTGTTCCTGCCTGGAGTCATCTTATTTTGAACAGATCCTTCATCGGTACTCTATGTCACCCCTGACGTCGAGTAAAGAGGCAGTCAAAAAAATGGAAAAAAGTTGGCGCCAGCACACATCGTGTTTTATCCCTGTTTGGATAAGGGAAAAGAACTCAGACTGGGTGCTATTGTACGGGACACTGCCGTTCATGCCATCGTGCCAATGACGATGAATTTTGGTGGGCAGCGAAACCGGCTGAAGGTCCGCCAGAGGCTCCCCTGTTGACCAAGTCAAAGGACTTGGTTAGGTCGATAAAGGCATGTACAGGTCACAACGCTGTTCCTGCACTTTTCCTGTATCTGGCGGGCCACGTGATGGTCTAAAGTCACATTGAGATTGTGGGAAAAAGTTTTCTGCCTCAGGTAGTAATCTGTTTGGAGGATTAGGCCGTTAGAGCTCGGGGGTTTCCTCCTTTTCCATATATTCTCCATGAGAAGGTGGACTCGGTATGGCGGTCCTCCTGCTATACACCTCGGTTGAGATTCCATCAGGCCCTGAGGCTTTGTAATCTTTCATCTGTTATATGGCAGTAGCTATCTCATCCAGGGATGGAGATAGCTGAAATGGGTCACCTCTGGATAGTGACGGACCTGCTGGGTAATGAGGCCAAATCAGTGTTTCGGTTGAGCAGCGAATGGAAGTGTTCTTTCCACCACTGACGGATATCTTCTTCATCTTTAATTGAGGAGTTACCATCAAATGAGCGGAGAGTGCCATGGTGATTGGACCATAAATGTTTACTGAACTTGATAAATTCGCGCAAGTTTTTGGGCTTCACATGCTTTAATTTTATGCCAGTCGTTCTTTGGTTTGCGAAGTTCGCGCTGCGCCGCGGCTTTCTTCTTGCGGAAGTATCACCTTTAGTCCTAAACACACACACACACACACACACACACGTTATGTGTGTGTGTGTGTGTGTGTGTGTGTGTGTGTGTGTGTGTGTGTGTGTGTGTGTGTTGTTTAATGATTATATTTACGTTTTTAACTAGGGTGAGGTTAACTATATCTTGTAAATCTCGAAAATATTGTTCCTGCCTCAGTTGTTGGGGTTTGTATTCACAAATATTGTCTTGTTCTATTCTCTTCACGGATAAACAAATAGGGTGAAGTATAGT
>NW_024724694.1:0-40000 GCF_018991925.1 Homarus americanus
ATTATTATTATTATTATTATTATTATTATTATTATTACACACACACACACACACACCATGCGAAGATAAATATCGAACTAATGATGCTGTTATTGTATATTAATATAGTCACCCCTGAAGACTGTCTCATATCATCGTTTTCTTCAACATCCCAAAATCCAGTCGATTTCTTTAACACACATAAAGCCCTATTAACGTAAAAACACTTGGTAGGTTTGGCGCGATTTGCACTGAAAGTATTTCGTGTGCACTTTGTCAAATGTTGATCAAAATCACCAAGTTTAGCGGAAGTTCTCAAATTTTTTCGCCAGTTATTTTAGAAACACAGAGACAGACGAGCAATACCTTGTCCAGCACGACTGATTCATTAATTGTTAGGTAAGTTTTTTTTATTAACGAGACACAGTCAGACAAACAGACAGAGATATAGTTTTACTCACGATAGTTACTCCTAACACTCGCCTCCTCCCCCCCCCCCCATATAGGTACACCACAGTCGCCCCATCACAGCTAATACCACAAGGTTGAGCCAACAACAGCTTATATAGCTCTAAAGAACACTCCGCCTGACAGACATACACCCCGGGGCGGACCCATTATGTTCAGACAAATGCACTCCTAGCCAGTTACCACCTTCATAAAGGCTAATGGCAAAAACCCATTAAAGAGAGCGCTTTCTGGCCCTGTCCTCATTACGACAATGGCGACTCGCGCTACTTATGACTATAGAAGTAATTAAAAAAAAAGTCAAGGAGTTTTAAAAGCAAGTTTACACTAAAATTTGGAGATATATTCATGACAATCCTGGGAATAAATTAAATACTCTATGAAGAGTTCCCAAGTAGGAAAAATATATTATGAGTTTTAAAAGGGATTATTTAAGACAGTCCTGGGAGTTTTCTTTAAGAATATAAACGCCTGTACTGAGAATAAAATAAATGCCCTGAGTTTTAAAGTAGGATTATCTACGACAATAATAAGAAAAAAAAAGCTAAAAGTTCTGCAGCAAGTCTATATAAGTCAACACTTTTTACATACAGGATGAACAACACCTGAATAAACTTTGTATTATTATTATCACTATTATTATTATTATTATTATTATTATTATTATTATTATTATTATTATTATTATTATTATTATTATTATTATTATTATTATTATTATTATTATTATTATTATTATTATTATTATTATTATTATTATTATTATTATTATTATTATTATTGTTATTATTATTATTATTATTATTATTATTATTATCATTATTAGGATATTCACCAACTAACTTCAAGACATTCCCAAACCTCTCATCCGTCACTTTATTATAATCAGTTCCCAGTTAATAGTAATTTCAATTAATCTTAACTGAGTTTATGCCATCGTCAGGGAGATATAAACGAGATATAATGTTTAATATAATTTCATGTAAATGATTGAGTCATCATCGCTTGGTAACGAGTGTTTGATGGTCAGCTGAAACAAAATCTCAAATTAGCGACGAATTTGTGACGTAATAATAATAACCAGCAACTTAATGTAAAAAAAAAATGAATGAAAAATTTGCATGCAGTATTTTTTTATCACATGAAGATTAGGCACCCCAGCTTATTTCACCTGCTTATTAAACCTAACCTAACCTAACCTCACCTAACCTAACCTAACCTCCCAAGGTATTGTTAGGGTATTTAATCATCAGATGAAATAAGATAGGGTGCGTAATCTTCAGGTGATCATCATTTGTTTTGGGAATGGAGGGAATTTTGCTATTTTCCTAAGGTCTCGCTTTTCATTAGTTGGTTATAATCATCTACAGTGTTGTACCGTCACACCTAAACAACACACCCTACACCTAAACAACACACTTTATACCTAAACAACACACTCTACACCCCAACAACACACTTCATACCTAAACAACACACTCTACACCTGAACAACACACTTCAATTTCCTCTTGGTAAGTTTGAACACACACACACACACACAGGTGACCAATAACCGCAGAAGAATTAAATTGAATCACGAAAACAAACTCAAACAACTACAACCACTTTAAAAGGAAATTAACTTCGCACTGTGTTCCCTTGTTGTTTGGGTTAGGTTAGTGTAAGGGCGGAAACTATCTTCCTGCTGGTTACCGCTGCTAACTCTCTCGTTTGCTGGTACGGACGACACTTGGGGCGGTTGGACAGAGGTGAGAACGGCAGCGTCTATCTGGGTCACCGGGAGATTCAACCCAGCCGCCATACAGTCACTCTTCTAGCTACCCCGCTGTCCGTCAAATTCTGGCTGTGATCTCATCATAGGTCCTGGACTCGTGGGCTGTGTTCCCAGACCTTCACCTATCGACTGTCAATTCTCTGGACATCTACCACTACCACATACCACGACCGTCAGTTCATCTCATTCCGTCTGTGCCCCGGTGTTCTCCTGTCATTTGAAGACGTTGCTCGAGTGTGGAGTTGAATGGATGCTTCCCTACCCTGAGTGTGGATCACAGTGTTCCAGAACCTTCCCCCAGGGCCACTGCCGTAGGAAATATTTGTTCATTGTTTGATTCTTTCAGTTGTTGACTCCATTTAATTGTTTGAATCCATTAATTGCTGACTCCCATTATTTGTTTGATTCCTTTAATTGTTTGCTTCCCTTAATTGATTAACTCCATTAACTGTTGACTGACTTAATTGTTTGACTCCCGTTGTTATTTGATGTTTGTTGAGTGGTGTCAGAGTTTTGTGTTATATTTTTATAGTAAAGAGATGTCAATCTCAAACGGTTGTTTGTTATTCCTCAGAAAACCATGGTCCTTGACTTTCCTTTATTAAGATCCTGATTAGCCTGTTAAGGGATTTCTATCCCCAAAGTCCCAGGCCTTTACAGTTAGGTTAGGTTAAGTTAGGTTAGGTTAGCGTGAAGGTTATCCCATACCTACATTAGACCAGTCCAACTACACACCTGATCTAAACTATACCTGAACTAATGAGATACTAATTCACCAGGTCAGGTCCAGAGACTTAATCACCACATTACCATTCAAGTCACCAGGTGAACCAAACTGAACTCACCTGTCCACCTTACAAAATTTACCACCACTAAATGAATAAGAAATAAACCCAAATTATATATCACTCAAAGAAACCAAAAAACAATACCATCTGAAATGACGACCCGGGGCTATAAAATTTTAATAAGACAATATGAACACAACTATGTGAGGCTTGATATAAAACAGAGAACTTAGAATATTATACCTTATGATTATTGGGAAATTTTATAATCAGTAATATTTCCTCAGACGTGTTTCAAGGTTCAAGAGCAGGATTAGGGTGTATGGTTCATAATCTCTCTCTCTCTCTCTCTCTCTCTCTCTCTCTCTCTCTCTCTCTCTCTCTCTCTCTCTCTCTCTCTCCATAAACTTTCACCTTAATTACACCAACATTGTCTCCTTCCTTATAGCACTTTATCACTATATCCTCAGGTAACCTCTTTCCCCCTCATTAATCACACCTGTGCAAACTAATCGCCATACTTATCACAATGATTAAAAGACCTCAAAACAACACAGAACAGAATTTTTTTTATATTACCTAAAGATTCGTTTACCCAAGTTTATTTTACCTGATGATTTACTACCCTTACTTTACCTGGAGTTAGGTTAGGTTAGGTTAGGTTAGGTTAGCATTAGGGTGGTCATTCTACAGGTGAAATAATTTTAGGACTAATCCCTCAGTAATCCCACTTATGTTCAATATTGTGGCAGGAGCTAATCTTGGTCAAATATTTGCAAAACGGCTCAGAAACTTTGCTCAAATATTTCGCCATCACTCGCGTGTTCCTACAAGCTTACAACAAACGACTATATATCATGTGAAGCTTCTTTGGGAAATATATTCATGCTGAGAAAAAGATCACTTAATATATCATCTTCTCTTGGCTGATTCTGAGAAATAGATCACAGGTAAGTTGGTAAATACCTGACGTGATGATAGAAATAAAACACAAATGTCAATATTGAGTTAAAAAGTTTGAAGCACGTTAGGTTAGGTTAGGTTAGGTTAGGTTAGGTTAGGATAGGTTAGGTTAGGTTAGGTTAATAATTCACGTCTGTCATCCCCTCCTTGGAACACAATCTTATACTTGACTATTTACACTTTACATACAGGCTAAACACCTATACGTCCATTTAGTAAGTAATCAAAACAAGTACAATTCTAGGTGTAAGTTTGTCATGGTTACAGTGTTATTTGATCTTGGCTCCAGTAACTATAGAGGTGATTCCCACTCCCCACAATATAACACGATATATATTTTTTATTCTTTCATGTAAATTTTCAAAAAGAGTTGAAAGGGGTGATTTACAAGCTACAGGTGGTGCCAGGTTTGTTTTGGAATAATTAAACTTAAAATTCAATTACTATTTACGTTATTAATAGCATGGGCACTCTTACATTAATAGAAGTATCTTATTCATTCGTAAATTCATTCATCTCACAAGCTGATTTTTCCAGTTACAACCTCTTCAATCATTCATTAACTTACATGCTAAATTTAAATATACATCCATATTACCAGGATGGTTGACAGACCTGCACTGAGTTTTGGTTAGGTCTTTCCATAAATGATCAATCTGGCCCTGGGTAGCTGTAATATGCGTCCATCCCCGGGATGGTGAAAAAGTCGACAAATTTTTCCCTTCTGTGAATCAGCCAATCAAACTACACTAGATAATGACATAACAGAAATTGAGGTTATACGCGGCCAATACCTACAGGATAAATTACCTCGTTAATTCACGTTAATGATTTGGATTAATTGAATGATATCATGTCTGGTATATACGGAGTGACACAAGTATTATTACAATAATTCTCAAGTGATGACTGTATGTAAAGTTGAGATGTTAAGTTATATATAGTTGAAATTATACCTAAATCTGCTGAGTCATACTTACACGTAATCACAGTATCATTAAGGCGGTGCGTAGGTATGATGAGACACACACACACACACACACACACACACACACACACACACACACACGACATAGAAGTTGCTTGGCACTATGCTAAAGTGCGCTTGTATATAATAGCTGAGGCGTCCCCATGTCTAGGCAGCTTCCCTCCACTTACACGAACCAACCCATCATCTGAGCTCTCTGACGTTAGCAATTTAATAAAAATAACCGTTTGAAAAAGCCACTGGTAGCAAACTGTCACATAACGCCACATTCAAAGTCCATCAAAGCGAGCCTAAGGTAAGATCGACGACCACGGACCATCACACGGACGATTCTTACGGACGTGGTCGCTTGAGACAGAAATTCAATCTTCCCTGCAATAATTTTTTTTCCTTACGTTTTACACAAAATGGCAGGAGTGACAGACAGCGACTCGCCCACTCAAAGACTCGAGTCTGAACGGGTTGGCCAGGGAAGATATGTGTGTGTGTGTGTGTGTGTGTGTGTGTGTGTGTGTGTGTGTGTGTGTGTGTGTGTGTGTGTGTGTGTGTGTGTGTGTGTGTGTGTGTGTGTGTGTGTGTGTGTGTGTGTGTGTGTGTGTGTGTGTGTGTGTGTGTGTGTGTGTGTGTGTGTGTGTGTGTGTGTGTGTGTGTGTAAAGGTTGTGATACACAGGATAATGGATGCGTGTAAGTCTGTCTTAGTGCCCGGGTATGTTGTGTATAGGCGTTGTTGATATAGAGAAACTAAACTCTGAATTAAATTGGCCTTACCCCTTTCCTACCCTTTATTACCAACTTGTGTAGAAGGGCGGAGGGGACTATTGGTTTCCTATAACTCGGCATTGATGGAACTTGGCAAATGATGATCAAAAGTTAACCCATTAACAAAACTTTACTAAAATTAGATCAATAGTAGGTCAGAGGTCACGGTGAGTCAATAAAAGGCCAAGTGTCAAAATTTCTCAAAAGTCAAATTCAGAAAATCAATGCAAGAGCACCACAAGTTATGATTTTTTTTTTAAAGTGCAATTCTCATGTTGGCTGTGACTACTACACAATAGGTTAAGGGAGACACCTGTACGTCACACCACAACTACCGCCCTTATGAGAAAAATCCTCCCCTTGCGGCTCTCTGAAGAATCTTGGTCAAGGACGTTACAAAAAAAAAAAAAAAAAAAAAATGGCATACGTATTTGGTGAAAATTTGGACCCTATATAAAGTTTTGAACGGGGGACGTGTTATCATTCTGTAGTTTTCCGGCGAGAAACGATCTCTGAGGAGGCGAGGAGACGTTATGAGGAGGAGTTTAAGACTTGGCATGAATGTTGTATAAAGCGAGGCGAACCGTGGAACCATCTTGTGTTGTTGTTGTGAACCATAGATCTATCACCTGATACAGAGAACCATGGAACCATCTTGTGTTGTTGTGAACCATAGATCTATCACCTGATACAGAGAACCATGGAACCATCTTGTGTTGTTGTTGTGAACCATAGATCTATCACCTGATACAAAGAACCATGGAACCATTGCCTTCCCATCCTAAAAAATGAACCACTAAAGTATTTTGTATCCAATAGTGAACCGGAGAATCTTCCTATTAACAGTGAACCACAGAACCTCCCCCAGGACCAACCATGAACCACAGAACCGGTCTAATCATCCATCAGTGCCACGAATTTTCATATCTCTTACTCGTTTTCTCATTTCCGACTTTGGCAACGAACCGACGTATGTGTTATCGTCTTTTCCTCCACCTCTCCCTTCTCTTCCCTCTTCATCTTTCGCTCTATTCTTCTTATTTTCTTCTTTTCATCTTCCTGTAAGCGCTTTTGTCTCCTCTCTCGTGTTTAAGTCTTCCCTATGCTTTCTTCTTTCTTCTATCTCTCCTTTCGTTGTATTTTGTTTTCCTTTTTCCTTTTTCTTCTCTTTCCTGCCATCTCCCGTTTATCTTTCTCAATGTCTTCTTCGTTTTTCCTCCTTATCCTCGTATCCGTGTCCTCCTTCGTTCTTCTATACCTCCTCCCCCTCTATCCCCACTCCCTCTCTACCTCCTCTCCCCTCCCTCCTCACTTCCCCCTCCACTATCATCCACTACATCTTCCTTTATTCCATCATTCGTTTTATTGTTACCTTTTCATTTTTTTTTTACCTCCTCTCATTCGCAGGCAGGGATGTGGAAACTGAGGGTGGTGTGAGTACCTCCTATTGTCTGGCCTCTACACCACCCCTCGCCTCCCCTCCCTCATCCACAACCCCTCCCCTCCTCTCCCCTCTCCACTATCCCTCCCCTCACCTCCTCCAACATCCCTCACCTCTACTCCTTCTTCCCACCACCCTTCTTATCTCCCCTCCCCTTCCCCTCCCCTCCCCTCCTCCCCCATATACCACCACAAAAATACATTCATTCTCTCAAAAAGAACCAGGCAGGAATTATCTCAGCGTGTAATTCTCGTGAGTTTTCCCTTCCACCCATCCCTCCTTTCCCCCTCCTTCCCCCCACCTCCCCCCTCCTCCTCCCCTTCCCCCCAACAAGAAATTTACGTCAGTTGATAAAACAATTGAGGTTATTGTCTAAATAAGAAAAAAAAGTGGAATTAAATTAAGAGTTTCTACAAAAAAAAAAAAATTAAGGTTAAAAAAAATTTAATTAACCAGAGAGGAATATGAGAAAAAAAATCAATTAGTGGATTACTTCAGGGGAATTAAATGTTAATAGATTTTTTTTTTTAAGTTTGGGGATATAATATTTCTCTCTTCCCTCTCTTTCTCTCTCTGTCTTTCTTCTTATTGTTTTTTCTTGCTTTATTTCATGCTTTTTTCTATCTTTCTCTCATCTTTAATTTCTCTCTCCCTCCTTTGTATCCTTCTTTTTAAAATTCTTCTTTATCTATTTTCATTTTATTTATCTTTTCTTGTCTTTCGTCTCTCTCTCTCTTTCTCATCTGAGATATAACTTAACGTAATTACGGGTTTTATATTCCAGTATGAATGAAGATTACTCGAGAGAGAGAGAGAGAGAGAGAGAGAGAGAGAGAGAGAGAGAGAGAAAAAAAACTATTATGGAAATGGTGTCACCTTACCCATACCACAAAAAATACAGCCCACCACACACAGATTACAGCCCACATCACCCACCACACAGCCCACAACAGACGTCAAGTACAGTAACATGCAACAGTGAGTGAGGTAAGTTAGAACCTTCAGAGAGACAATAGCCTCGTGGGCTGGCCTGAGTCAGGGTTCCAACCTCCACGACCACGTAAATTCACGACTTGAGGCGGATGTTTACGACCCGACTCGGAAGATCACGACCCGACTCGGAAGATCACGACCCGACTTGGAAAATCACGACCCGACTCGGAAGATCACGACACAAACTTGGAAGATCACGACCCGACTCGGAAGATCACGAGCCAACGCAGAATTTTAAGACCCGACGATGAAGGTCACGATTCGACTCGGGAATTTATTACCTGACCCAGAAAGTCACTCGGCGACCTGACATGAAAAATCGCAACCAGACGAGGAACTTTCACGATGCTAAAACTCACAATTCAATAATACGGATATTCTAAGATTTGGAGAATTCAAGACCATAAAGATTCGAATATGGAAATTTAACATTCTAGGAAAATCTCAGACTTTAAGAACTTAGGACCTCAAGATTCGAAACTTAAAGACTTTAAGAACTTAGGACCTCAAGATTCGAAACTTAAAGAATCCAAAACTGGGAATTTATAATTTCGGAATTCCAAGCTTTTCAGAATTTAATATCTCTTAAAAAAAAATCTGGGTAGCCAAGACTTCGAACATCTTATAACTTTGTATATTCTTCTGTTTTGTTCAGATTTTCAGCACCCAGAACGCTTGTAACCCCCAACAGCTGGAACTTTGGATGGAGCAAGTTCATAATTTCGAATCTTCAAGACTTAACAAGTTTGCGACGTCCAGAATTCAAGAACTCGGGAAGTTAAGACCATTACAAGTTTGCATGAATACTTTACAGGGCTTATTAAATGTTAAATGGTGGTGGTGACTTTTAGGCTGACCATTTTTTTTTTTGAGGGGAAGGGCTATAGTAAAACACACACACACACACACACACACACACACACATAGCTATACACACACACACACACACACACACACACACAAATACAAAAATACCGCATATGTGTTAGATGTTTCATATAAAATGGTCCACACAAATAAAACGTATCAACAACTGGATCAGTAAATCACTTCATTATTATTCAAGTATTTTTTTTAAACCAGATTACATACATCAACCAAACCACTCCTACATCTACTCCTGGATTGTTATGTTTGACTGAGGGAGTTGACGCATGAACGACTGACTGCCTCATTCACTCACACTCCCCATATGTCATAAGCTCCTACAATTTACCAAATTCCTTAGTCTTTACTTTAATTGACAAACTTGAACTAATCTCACTATACCTAAATCAAGTTGCGCCAGCAGCTCTATATATAACTATTTTAACTGGCGCGACGCTGAACGACTAACTCTTACTTATATGAAGACAGTGTTACCTGCAGGAGTCACAGGTGTATGAAGACAGTGTTACCTGCAGGAGTCACAGGTGTATGAAGACAGTGTTACCTGCAGGAGTCACAGGCATATGAAGACAGTGTTACCTGCAGGAGTCACAGGTGTGTAAATGAAGGGTTAACACACACACACAGACGACACCTAAATATTCCTAAAATTCAAAATTCTTTTTATGTTTTAATCCTCTTGTTCATACAGTGTGTGTGTGTGTGTGTGTGTGTGTGTGTGTGTGTGTGTGTGTGTGTAATCCACCCACAGGATTAAGAGATAAAAATAAAAGCACCGTACAGTCCCCAGTGTGTAAGACATAAGCCAATACAAAGCTTCTGAACTCTGTATGAAAATAAAAGTGACATTTTAAAGTAAAGGACCTTCAATTTTCTGGTCATTAATGATATTTTAAGGTAGGTAAGATAGGTCAGGTAGGACAGGTAGACTATGCGTGTTGTATTATAGTAGGTCAAGTAATATTGTGTATGACTTATGTAGGTGGGGCTCTAGACATAAACATTCTTTATTTATTAAACCAACGATGACGATGATTATAACAATAAAACGGAAAAATACGGCGATGATGATGACTACAGTGAAGACTATGGCGATGAAGACAATAATTTTATGATGACTATGACAAAGAAGACTACGACGGAAACAACCAGTTAAATGCCGTATGATATACCACGTGTTAAATTGTAATATTCCATGATGTCTTCGTCGTAGTCTTCGTTTTAGCCTTCGTCATAGTCTTCATCACGGTCTTCGTCGTTATCTTCGTCGTTGCCTTCGTCATAGTCTTCGTCGTTGCCTTCGTCATAATCTTCGTCAAAGTCTACATAGTAAAAAAAAAACACCCCCAAAGCCCATAATGGCGTCCAAACTCCACAAAGACTCTGCCATAACAATATACGCTGTCAATCCCACTATGGCAGAGGGAAAAAAAACCCAGAACAAACAGGTCGAGTTTTGAAAGAGATTTAAGGAAAAATAACTGACAGCGAGTAGAGGCTGAAGAATGAAAGGTGACAGCCAGAGAGGTTGGAGTGTGATGGAGGGGCAGGCAGTGAAGGAGCGGAATGATTTTGACTTCAGTTGTAGTAATAAATCATCCCGTTTTCTATAGCATACATTTTCATTGACTATGGTTGAATATTTTGTTTTTTTATATAAAACACTAGTATGGCTGTAATTAATTGAATGTTTATAGTCAAGTCTCAGCCAAAAAATAACAATGGCTGCCAAGTGTCGTGTTATGTCTGAGAGAATAGTTATATGTCCTTCTGTTTATTAGAGCCAAGAGCAGTTGGTAGCCCTGGTATGTGTCCCGAAGAGCAGTTGGTAGCCCTGGTATGTGTCCCGAAGAGCAGTTGGTAGCCCTGGTATGTATCATGCTAACCTCAAACGTCCATCTCCCACGTGAAGTAACTAGCAGGATATAAGAGGGAAATTAGATTTGGTGTCAGGCTTAAGTTCATATGTAGGCTTATACATTTAAATGCAAAGGCAAATGTTTTAATTAATCAAATGCAAATACAAGTTAAAATCCTATCAAACAGAAGCCAGGTATCCTATATATCCTTTGGAATCGGACAGAAATGACGTGAGAGTTTGGATAATTCTCAAGGGTGACCCATGTTATCACGTTATAGGAACAGGTCAAGGGTCAAGTGTCCAACGTCCACTGATCTTGTGAGATATTAATATTAGAAGAGGAAGCAGGGAAGAAAATTTGCGTTTGTTTATCTAAATGCAAGTGTAAGTACAAGAGCATATAGCATTACATCGATATGGATTACATGAAGATACTATTGTACCTTAACCAAGCATTACCAGGGAAAGAATGAGGAGATGGATTACCAAGAATCATTCACTTAGCCGATATGAATGTGGCAAATTCATGAAATCGTAATGAACATTTATCTCTTGTCACAGTTAAAGGAAGAGTAACATCTCGATAACATATGGAATACACAACTCACACACGACTAAGCTGCCGTCGGCCATTAAACTATTTCAATAAACAAAATTCGAGTTTCATCTCCTCCCACAGAACTACGACGACCTGTGAGGTTGTTCCTGGAAACACATTAATGAACTACATGAATATAACACGTATACGCGATGGGGAATCACTGAATTTCAAGCTGTGTTGCGACGTAGTTTGATGGAGTCCTGCGTTGTGTGTATGATCAGTGTGACACAAAGTAATAATATTCCTTGTAACGAAATGCAGATCACATGGAGATTATCCCCAGATTATTTCACCTGAAGATTAACTACTCTAGCCTAACCTAACCTAACCTAACCTAACCTAACCTAACCTAACCCCTAGGTAGCTGATCAGAAGGTAAAAACGTGAAGGCAAGTCTTACAGGCATAATTACCCGTTGGAGACAGTGTGTATATTGAGGGAGGCAAATGGCCGACACTGCACTCAACCAACGTCACTTCCCCAACTGTAGATTGAGGTACCCATATAAAGATGAGTGAGCTGGGAGTGCCTCGGGATCAAACCAGTGACCTTTAAACCAAGAGCTGAATTCTCTATCCACTCGATAACTGAACCATGAATTACAGTATAACAAGAGTTTAAATAATGACCGACATAAGGGCGGTGTTGCCATTATTCTATGATAGGAATTCCACTCATATAAGATAATGATATGGGTGAGTCTTAGGTTTAAATCCTCACTGTACTGGACCCTGCCAGAGATGTGGGCCGTAATGATAACAGAAATGTAATTAAATCAGCGTCAACCCTCATAATTATATTTTGTTAACAAGACCAGAGAGCTTCTACTTCACCATTTTATACTACTACTACTACTACTACTACTACTACTACTACTACTACTACTAATAATAATAATAATAATAATAATAATAATAATAATAATAATAATAATAATAATAATAATAATAATAATAATAATAATAATAATAATAATAATAATAATAATAATAATCATAATAATAATAATAATAATAATAATAATAATAATAATAATAATAATAATAATAATAATAATAATAATACAACGACGTCATCCTATTATACAGTAATTTGTTAGTGATGTGTAAAGGTGAGAGGTGACAACAAGTACCTGAGAGGGAGAGAGAGAGAGAGAGAGAGAGAGAGAGAGAGAGAGAGAGAGAGAGAGAGAGAGAATTGCTTACCTCACCCCTACTGTCCTTACCGAAGAAATATCATAAAACTAACAACCAAAATATAAGGGATTAATTTTCCTTTCGTCAAAACAAGTAAAAATAATAATACTTTCTCCACATTAACTACTTTTCCAAAAAAAATTTCCTCCGATGGTGTCAGGAGTACCAACACTGCCACCCACCAACCTCGCTTCATGGTCCACATTACCAATATTGTTGTTATTAATGTTGTTGATATATTTTAATTACGGGTGGAAAGCCTTTGTGTTTGTGTAGTTTATTGACGTCAGATACGACCGTCACTATTCATTTACTTTACTTTAGTTTATCCTTAATAATCCTTTTCCATCTGATTAACGTCTATCTAATATACTATAGGACTAGGTGTGTGTGTGTAATAATAAAATAATAATAATAATAATAATAATAATAATAATAAACGGTTTATTAATAGAGTTTCACGCCTCGGTAAACTGTACCACCGGACTCGCCACCGGGCACGAAGAGCCCACGATCACTTGTACTGTACTGTATATTCACTCATTTCGTCTATTTCCTTTTGCTGCAGTAAGTGAAATGTGGGTTGCGTTTTCCGTAGACTTTCTCGTCACTAGCGATACATTACGCTTGGGTTTACTAAGCAATTCGGGGTGGGTGTTGTTATTATTATTGTTATTCTTTTATTTATTATTATTATTAGTATTAGTATTAGTATTAGTATTAGTATTAGTATTAGTATTAGTATTAGTAGTAGTAGGATAGTATTAGTATTAGTATTAGTATTAGTATTAGTATTAGTATTAGTATTAGTAGTAGTAGGATAGCTACTTATGTATTAGGATATTTAATATTAAGGTAATTAAATGGTGGCGAAGGTGTGGCTATTGGGGGAGGCTGGAGGCCACAAAAAAAAGTAGTAGTAGTAGTATATTACAATAAACTATCATTATATTATTACTCTTACCAATATCAACAATAATAGTTGCAGAAACAGTAACACCTAGCAAAGGAATAAGTTCTATCAGCAACATTAATACAGGAGCCACTATTTTTATCACTAGTTTTACACGTGTGTCTTAGAAGCTCATAGTGGCAGCTACAACCCCCTCTCACCACCACTACCAGGGACCAGGGACCAGGAACTTTAATATTACAACTTTGTGATGATTCTATATACTTGTTTAATACTATGAAACAACAATTAGACACAAGTATATCAGATTGTTTTAATAAAGTCTACCCTCAGTCTTGTAAGTATATATAAACACTTTCCATTATAAAGCCTTAACCTCCTGAATGAAACAATCAACTTCACCCCCAAAGTCTTAACAGATCCTAATGAATTACAACACGTTTACTTGCCTCATTAGACACACTTAAAACTTTACTCTTCAAGGAAAAGTCAATTGAACATTATCAGTTCCAATTACCAAAAGTTCAAAAGTATTTCGTAGGCTTTTTACCGTGTGTTCACTACCTCTATATACTGCTGCTGTAGGATGCTGGGTACATTACATTCACTATGTACTTAAACAGAGCTATACCTGTCCATACGTGGGTAGGAGCTTACCTCTCTCACCTGATGAGCTCTGAACTTATGGGGAGATGAATGTGTACAGGTGTGTTTCTAATTTAAGCTTTCTAGTTATCAGCTTCTGCCTTACGTGACCACCCATTACAGGAGCGACCATCCATCACCACTCACTACAGGAGCGACCATCCATCACCACTCACTACAGGAGCGACCATCCATCACCACTCACTACAGGAGCAACCATCCATCACCACTTACTACAGGAGCAACCATCCATCACCACTTACTACAGGAGCGACCATCCATCATCACTCACTACAGGAGCGCGACCATCCATCACCACTCACTACAGGAGCGACCATCCATCATCACTCACTACAGGAGCAAACCATCCATCACCACTCATTACAGGAGCGACCATTCATCACCACTACCACAGGAGCGACCATCCATCACCTCTACTCACTACAGGAGCGACCATCCATCACCACTCACTACAGGAGCGACCATCCATCACCACTCACCAGGAGCAACCATCCATCACCACTCACTACAGGAGCGACCACCATCACCACTCACTACAGGGAGCAACCATCCATCACCACTCACTGCTGTAGTGAACGACCATCCATCACCACCCACAGGAGCGACCATCCATCACCACTCACTACAGGAGCGACCATCCATCACCACTCACTACAGGAGCGACCATCCATCACCACTCACTACAGGAGCAACCATCCATCACCACTTACTACAGGAGCAACCATCCATCACCACTTACTACAGGGGCTCTTTTTACTTGCTACATCATCTCTACCAAATAATGAATTAGTTTTTTATACATTGTTTAATCTTCATTTTACAATTTCTCTTTGGATTTAATTAATCGATTTATTCCACAGTTTGATTATCGCAATAAATTGTTTATGTTAAATATATAAAATACAACACCGTCTCATAGGCTTGGAACTTCCTCAAAATGTTAACAAAATCGGGGACATAGATCATCAAAGTTAATAGTTTTCGTGTGACCGCTGAGTCTGCCCCCCCCCCCTATAACACACCTACACTGTCTTAATGGCCAACTTTGATCGTCTGAGGTCTTGTGCTAAGCCTTCAACACCTATGTCCTCTTGTGATGTAATGTTCCCCCTATTCTCTTTATCTATATTGCTATTGAACTTCTGAAATTATTCACCTGTTACATCTAAGAAATAATTTTAGTTAATACATCATTCTGATAAAATTCCTTCTACCTAAAACCTTTCTTTTTACTTTGCCTGATTAATTATTTCGGCCCCAGTTCTTCCTTGTCATACGAGGGTATAAAAAATATTTACCCTTTTGTCTCTAAGCCCTTAAAAAATGCTTCCCTTCAGTCTCTCAGCCGATAAACGATTCATTTTTTTTTTAAACACTGACCATTTTCACTCACAAATTCAATGTTTCGATTCAATGTTTCGAATCAATGTTTTCCTTAAGTACTAATGAAAGTTCATCTTCGTTCTTTTAGTGTCGTCTAATAGTGTTGTGTTGGCAATATAAGACACCCAGACAGCACTTAGAGTAAGGCGTCGACACACGTTGTTTACACCTTAACTTCTGATCTTCTGGACACTCTTATAAGTTAAGTGTTAATGAGTACATAAACCCAGTATAAACACTATAACTCTACTGGTTTTCGAGTTACGCTTTCCGACATACTGTGCATAAGAGACACAGGTGGGTACAGATACGCGATCCCGTCAGAGTGCGTGAAGATATCCAACTCAAAACTGAAATAAAATAGATCCTCTCTCTCTCTCTCTCTCTCTCTATCTCTCTCTCTCTCTCTCTCTCTCTCTCTCTCTCTCTCTCTCTCTTCCTTCCTTAATTCTTGGCGCCCGTGACCGAACGCTTTAACGACGGGCCCCGCGAGTGACACGTAGGCGACCAGTGACCGACCAGGAGAGGAACAAGTTTTGGCCCCATATTATGTGTTGGAGATGACCCAAGACATGGAGGTCCGCCGCCACTGCCACCATTGTCTCCCACACTATCTCCACCACTCTCTCCCGCACATCCTCCACCACTCTCTCCCACACCATCAGCACCATTCTCTCCCATACCATCAGCACCTCCACACAATATACAACAATCTACACTGTGCTACAACACATAGTATATAACAACACAAATATTCTAAAATAAAATATTGTACATTCAAGTAAATATAATGAAAGTTGGCCACCTCACTTCTGCGAATAGTTAGAGAAGGAGGAAGAGGAGGAGGAGAAGAAGAAGAAGAAGGAAGAGGAAGAAGAGCTTGAGAAGGAGGAGGAAGAAGAGCCGGAAGAAGACGAGGAGGTCACAGTGAGAGCGACAGAGACGTGGGCGGTAAGAGACAAAATACCTCGCCACCCACAGTCGCCGTCGCCACACTGAAACCATAACCGTGGACAATGTTGACAGAATGCTGACTATACCATACGAGTCTGTCTCATATCTTGTTTTCATATAATCCACGTACAAAGATGAGGTAAAATGCATTATTATTGGTTCGAGTTGTCGTGTTTACAATTCCTGGATGACGAGATCGATGGTTGGATAGGGTTATGGATGGTTGGATAGGGTTATGGATGGTCGGATAGGGTTATAGATAATTGAACACATGGATGGTTTAACTTTAACGCTTAGACGGATGGATAAACGTAGAGCTTACATTCCTAAGGTCGCGTCCTCAAATGGCTGGAGACGCAACAACAAACTTGGATTCCACAGGGTACGACAGGAAGGGACGGAGGAGATGGAACTGGAGGCTAGATGGCTGATAAGACATGTAGCTTCGGTCTGTGTTTTCGTCAAGGTCTGGGGGAGTATTGGCCAACACCTTCGCTAAAGTAGGGAGTGTTACAGTCGTGGTAAAGAGAAGGAAGATAGACGGTAAGGGAACTAATAGGGAACGTGTTTAGTGGAGAGGTATATCTATATCGGGCCACCTGGAGATTAGACACCCCTGTTTTTTCACCTGAGTATTAGACATCCCAGATTCTTTTTCACCTGAGTATTAGACATCCCAGATTTTTTTTCACCTGAGTATTAGACATCCCAGATTCTTTTTCACCTGAGTATTATACACCCCAGATTCTTTTTCACCTGAGTATTATACACCCCAGATTCTTTTTCACCTGAGTATTATACACCCCAGATTCTTTTTCACCTGAGTATTATACACCCCAGATTCTTTTTCACCTGAGTATTAGACATCCCAGATTCTTTTTCACCTGAGTATTATACACCCCAGATTCTTTTTCACCTGAGTATTATACACCCCAGATTCTTTTTCACCTGAGTATTAGACATCCCAGATTCTTTTTCACCTGAGTATTAGACATCCCAGATTCTTTTTCACCTGAGTATTATACACCCCAGATTCTTTTTCACCTGAGTATTAGACATCCCAGATTCTTTTTCACCTGAGTATTAGACTCCCCAGCTTAATTCGTCGGAAGATTAAATTAGATTAGGTTAGGTTAGTGTTTGGGTGGTTAATCTTCAGGTTAAATAATCTGAGTTGTCTAATCTCTTTATCTCCTGACTTAAGAAGTGTTGAGAGTCTGTGAGGCGGAAGTTACAATGAGTCTTGGAATACTAATGTGGGATGAAGGTGTGCTGTTGAGGGTGGTTGGCTGGCTGGCTGGTTCACTACCTGAATAAGATGATATAAAGGTGTACAGGATATGATCATTGGCTGGGTGATTCTGCAGTTGAAATCATTTTCCTTTACGCTGGGAAAATTTGTGTTGTGTTGTGTGGGGGGGGAGGGGTGTTGTGTGTGTGTGTAGTGTTGTGTTGTGTTGTGTTGTGCGTGTGTGTGTGTGTGTGTGTGTGTGTGTGGTGTTGTGTTGTGTTGTGTTGGGGTGTGGTGTGTTGTGTTGTGTTATGTGTGTAAAACTGGCATAAGTCTTAAAACATCGGAAACATAAAACTATTCATCAGTTAAAAAAACACAACAAAAACAACAAAATTAATATAGTAAAAAAAAAACCCACCCCAAAAATCCTTTCTGAACATTAATAAACCTATCAAAAACAATTTAAAACAAGACTAAAACCTAACAAACTCAGTCAACAAGAGATATATTACAGTACAAAAAACTAAAATAAAACAAAAAAATACAAAATAAAACACCTAAAAACCATGAAAAATTAAAACAGTAAAATGCAGTAAAATCAACAGAAATAAAACACAGAGTCAAAGAAAACGAGAATAAACAGAAATGCAAATGATGTTATATTTTATGAAAGAGATAATTAATGTTAATGCTGACGTAACCTAACCTCTCACTCACGCACTGTCTGTCTATCTGTCTGTCTGTCTGTCTCTCACAATCTATTTATTTATCTTTGTATCTGTTTTTGCCTCTCTCTCTCTCTCTCTCTCTCTCTCTCTCTCTCTCTCTCTCTCTCTCTCTCTCTCTCTCCTTGCCCTGCACTGAATATTAATGTACTTTCGTATGCAGATGTGAAGTACGGTATGGTTCAGGTCTCCCCTTCCCAATCATGGGCAGCCATCACTATTACGACTCACGGTTCATTAGTGACACATGAGGCCATTAGCTTTACCTGTGTTGTTGGTATACAGGTGTGTGTGTGTGTGTGTGTGTGTGTGTGACTATACGAACAAAAAAATATGGCTCAGTTTGTCTTTCTTTATTTTCATTTATGTATTTGTAATTACTTCCTCTCTCTCTCTCTCTCTCTCTCTCTCTCTCTCTCTCTCTCTCTCTCTCTCTCTTTCTCCTGAAAAGAAGAGGACGGTAAACCACTTGGAAACAGATAAACACAAAGAGAAAGTGGAAGAGTAGGAGAACAATGTGTCAGGACAAAGGATAAAGATGGTGGTGAGAGATGGTGGTGGTGAGAGGATGATGGTGAGAGGGGATGTGTGGTGGGAGAGGATGATGATGAGAGGATGGTGGTGGTGAGAGGATGGTGGTGAGAGGATGGTGGTGAGAGAATGGTGGTGAGAGGATGGTGGTGGTGAGAGGATGATGGTGAGAGGATGGTGGTGGTAGAGGGATGATGATGAGAGGATAAAAGGGAGAGGATGGTGGTGAGAGGATGGTGGTGAGAGAATGGTGGTGGTGAGAGGATGATGGTGAGAGAGAGGATGGAAGTGAGGGAGGAGGATGTGTTAGCGAAGTATATAGTTTGAAAATATCAAAAGATGAATAATATATCAGCAATGGAGATGGAATAGACGTGGATGCTGGATAACGAGAGAGAGAGAGAGAGAGAGAGAGAGAGAGAGAGAGAGAGAGAGAGAGAGAGAGAGAGAGAGAGAGAGAGAGAGAGAGAGAGAGAGAGAGAGAGAGAGAGAGAGAGAGAGAGAGAGAGACCCATCAAGGGCCATCATGCTCATAAGTGTTACAAGAAGGACTTAAGGAGAGAAACACAAGGAGACTGAATCCTATTTCCCCTCCAATCACTCGGTGGCAGACAGTCTTGGGTAAACAGTAGGTATTGTTTATTGTACACAGTGAGGGTCAGCGAGCCATGATTAGATGTGTGGGGGACGCCCTAGATGATCTGAGTCCAAGGTATGTTTTGAAGACTGTTGTGAAGTTGTCTTGTAGGCAGTGGCAGCAGCAGGAAAATTGAGTACTGAGGTTGTTAGGAGCCGCAGAGGACAGCAGTAATCAAGTCTGTATATAGGAATTCATTTCTGTTTTCCTTGTAGAGAAGACCTGGAAGATCTCACGCCTCCCCGTCACTGGCCCGGCTCGCGGTTCCTTCTGTGTTTAGACTGAATGTTGTATCGTTAGTTATGGTGATACCTAAATCGCCGAGGGAGCTTCGCTGAACAATGGTGCTGCCGTCTGAGGCTTTGCAGAGGGCTTGGTTGGTGTGATGCCCGCACAGTAACATCTCAAACTTAGATGCGGTGAACATAACGTTGTTCTCTGAGGACCAGGAGTAAAAAGTCTCAGTCCTCCTCTTTGAGCGCCACAGTGCCATCATTTGACACAGTTCGCCACGCGTTCATATCACCGAAGGGAAGAATGAGTTGTTACATTCTCTCACTGATAACCTTAATTTGAAAGAGAAAAAGAACCAGATCGTATCCAGATCAATTCCAACCACACAATCCAACACGACTATCTTCAGCCTCCGACGTAGAAGTTTATCTGTAATTCCAATCCTCAGGTTAGTGCAGGATGACACTCTGGTCTCACATATCAAACACTTCGGCATAATATAAGTACACAACATTAAAAATTTTCTCCAGCAACTCCAGAACCTCGTGATGACAGGCGATGAGTTAGGTAAGTGTGGATCTCCTCAGTGGTGGTCAATAATGGTAGACTTCCTAAATTACTCTAGACCTTAGTGAGGTGGCTGGCGAGCATCACAGGCAGGTTATTTTGGGGGGAAAAAACCTGTCGCCACTCTTATGAATATTTGTGGATGATGTTTGGCAATATTTACCTTCTCAGGCATCTCCCCAGAGTCCCAAGGATTCCCTCCGCGGTGCATATTATAAGAGGCGGTGACACTATACAGTCACTAGGCAGGCCGGGAGTCTCTGGCGAAGGTATCGAGGGTACAAAACATGGCCTCCGCTTCTCTCCCCTAAACTGGCCAGGTCTCATTCCTAACAGGTCCTAACACTAACAGGTCCCATTCCTAATCGGTCCCACTGCTAACAGGTCCCAGTTCTAACATGGGCCAACCTAAACAAAGCTAATTACTAGGATTAAAGCCTCTTAAAATTAAGCCCAAATCCTAATGATTGGGTTCGGCTGACGCGTAATGGGACTTGGACCTACTAAGACTGACAGGGGTTGAATTAATGTCTCCAATTACGGGAAGAAAACACTAACATCAAAACAAATGAAAACATAGACGGACGAATGGACGGACGGACAAACGGATGGACGGACACACGGACGGACAGACAGACGAACGGACGGATGGACGGACACGGACGGATAGACAGACGAACGGACGGATGGACGGACACACGGACGGACAGACAGATGAATAACCAGGATATAAACACTACAAGAGTTTCCCCTCTCAGTGGCCGAGTCATGCACAAAAGAAAGAGGAGGAGTGAGGCGGGAGGAGGTAGAAGACGAGAAAGAGAAGAAGGGAGGAGAACGAGTTGACAGAAGAAGGAAGAAGAGTGAGGGGAGGAGGAAGAAGAGTGAGGGGAGGAGGAAGAAGAGTAAGAGGAGTAAGAAGAGGAGGAGGAGGAGGAGGAGGGTAAGGAAGTGTAAGTAGTAGTAAAGAAGAACAACTACTGAATTCAAAGAGGCGTTAATTATTCGCTAACTTGAGCAATTAAAAGTCATGAAGCGCTATTTTGGCAACGTGGCAAAATTGAGAGAGAGAGAGAGAGAGAGAGAGAGAGAGAGATATGTAAATATATTGCTAAAATCTGTAAACAAAAGAATCAAGACAAGACACAAGAATATGGGACACACTAACGGAACCAAGACTACCACGAGTACAGTTAAGGGATGAGAGGAGTGAGTTAAGTGACTGAGACTAAGAATATGTCATAGTGAGCTGCTGAGACGAGTTAAGAGGAAGAGGAGGGTCATTAAGAGGTCCTTTAACCACGATATGTTACACAAGGTCACGAGTGTGTGTGTGTGTGTGTGTGTGTGTGTGTGTGTGTGTGTGTGTGCGGAATATATCTAAGTATATGTGATGGGTAAGTGTCAAAAGCTTTAATATAATTATAAAGACGAGTAAAAGTCAAAATCTCCACTATTATTACTACTTTATATAAACACCGATTAATCAACTACCAAAATGAAACAAGATAAACAAGGCAGGTAAACAGGGCAGGTAAACAGGGCAGCTAAACAAGGAGAAGCACAGGTGACAACGACGAACTCCCTGCATCACGTGACGTCATCAATGTAAACACGACCAACACGCGGGTCAGCCTAAACAAACGTTCTCTTGTGAAGGTTGGCTGGGCGGCGTCATGGTACAGGTTATAGGCTCAAATAGGCCTAATAACATTCTTCAACCCTATTATGTGCCAGTCCTAACCTAACCTAACCTAACGTAACCTAACAAAATCAATAGGACTGAAGCCAGGTATGGTTAGAACCCATCTGAATTATAAGGCCTATTAGAACTGGGTATCCTAATGACGGCTGGTACCCATTAGAAGTGGTTCCAGGCCTAATGGTTACTGTAGGTTAGGTTAAGTTGGGTTCCAGTCTGACCAGTCACCTCCCTACACAATCATTATTAACTACTAATGTCTTATAGATGGGGCCAAATACCTTTACCTAACCTGCCATCACACCTCCACCAACGATCACCACCACCACAATCCAGCCAACCACCACCATTAACCACCCATCACCACCACAACCGCCACCACCACCATTCCTACCAACCTCGTCATTGGACACACCCATTATTTTTTTACACATGTTTACCGTTCAAAGACTCGAAGTCAGCATAACAGATTCTAAACCCAGGGACGCCAATAGACGCCAATAAGACACACTGTACACCTCACTCCACACACTGCTCCATAACACAGCATTGAGTCAACTTTGAACCCTAAGTTTTGAGGCGCTCTTTACAAGTACTGTGGTGGTGGTGGTGGTGATAGTGGTGAAGCATTTAAGTAGTAGTGGTGGTGATAGTAGTGTTGGCAGTGGTTGTAGTAATGGGAGTGGTAGGAGCAACGGTGATGATACCGGAATATTAATAGAAGTAGTAGTGGTGGTAGTGGTGGTGGTAGTGGTGGTGGTGGTAGTGGTGATAGTGGCAATACTAATGAATGTAGTAGTGATGCTGGTAGCAGGTGGTATAATGGTAACAATGATGGTAGGAGTAATGGTGGTAATGATGGTAGCAGTGATGGTTACAGTGTTGGTAGCATTGATGGCAGGAGTGATGGCAGCAGTGTTGGCAGCAGTGATGATGGTAGCAATGGTTGTGGTGGCAGTGGTGATGGTGGCAATGGTTGTTATGACAGTGGTGGTGGTGGTGGTGGTGATAGCAATGATGGTGATGATAGCAACGATGGTAATGGTAGCAGTAGTGAAGGTAGCAGTGGTGATGACAGCAATAGTTGTATGAAGACAGTGGAGATAATGGTAATGGTGACAGTGGTAAAAGTGGTGCTGGCAATATCATCAGCTGGGTCTTTACCAACGTCTTATGTCGCCTCCTCCTCCCAACAGCAGAAAGCCGGAACGTTCAAAAGCCGCACATTAAAGCCACGTGCGGTAAATCCCCTGGGTAAGAGCGGCCGTCGATCTATTAAACGTTTACAAAGAGGAGGAGGAGGAGGAGGAGGAGGAGGAGGAGGAGGAGGAGGCATTCTTGGAGATCCTGGATGGAAGATGTCCGGGAAACATCTCAGGTGATAAAAGACGATCAGCTTTTAGTCTTTCTACTGAATTCTTGGAGTGTTTTTGGTTGGGTCTTGTGTAGTTCTGAAAAAGTGGTTGGGGTTGAGTTAAGATTGGTTAGAGGGTAGGTTAGGTTAGGTTAGGTTAGGTTAGGTTAAGAGTGTGTGTGTGTGTGTGTGTGTGCTCGCGCGCCTTTTATCAAATCTATCCGCCCAGTTGCTATAAAAACACCAATTCCAAGAAATATCAATACTTAAACTATGTACAGAGAAAAAACACTTCAAGAACCAAGACGAGGTTGATAATTTAATTAGCCTATTCAATAATTACTCCCCCATTATTACGAACCACACAGTTTGATACAGCGAGGTGAGGGACTTACCACCCTTGTCTACTGCAGTACTCCCTTGTCCCAGGTCTGTAATTTTCTGTAATAAAGACACCGACCTGTAATTGTATCCCAACTAACAAAATGCACAACGAAACACACACTCTTAACCTAACCTAACCAAACCTAACCTAACCTAACCTAACCTAACCTAACCTAACCTAACCTAACCTAACCTAACCTAACCTTTTTCTGTATTAAACCTAACATATCATTATCACAATCCTCATTTTCAGTAATAATAACAACTCCTTCCTCATTTGCATATTACAGAAACAAAAATTCCAACAACTATTAATATTCCCATAAATAACAAGTTACAATAATTAACTCAAATACGATAGAGTACAATAACTGACGCCTGTGTTATGTTAGAAAGTGAGAGGTGATGTAGTAGAGAGTTCCCTGGAATACACATTATACAGTATATGTTATGGCTGGCTGTTACAGGTGTTACATTATATACCTGGAAGTGATTTTTGTATGTGATCTTATTTTATTTTTATGTATATATTTTTATCGACTTTTTTGAATGTTTGTCCTAATGAGTTTCAGTCCTAATGAGCTTCAGTCCTAATGAGCTTCAGTCCTAATGAGCTTCAGTCCTAATGAGCTTCTGTCCTAATGAGCTCCAGTCATAATGAGCTTCATTCCTAATGAGCTCCAGTCATAATGAGCTTCAGTCCTAATGAGTTTGTCCTAATGAGCTCCAGTCATAATGAGCTTCAGTCCTAATGAGCTCCAGTCCTAAAGAGCTCCAGTCCTAATGAGCTTCAGTCCTAAAGAGCTTCAGTCCTAATGAGCTTCAGTCCTAATGAGCCCCAGTCCTAATGAGTTTCAGTCCTAATGAGTTTCAGTCCTAATGAGCTTCAGTCCTAATGAGCTTCAGTCCTAATGAGCTTCCAGTCCTAATGAGCTTCAGTCCTAATGAGTTTCAGTCATAATGAGCTTCAGTCCTAATGAGTTTCAGTCCTATTGACTTCAGTCCCTAATGATTTCAGTCATAATGAGCTTCAGTCCTAATGAGCTTCAGTCCTAATGAGTTTCAGTCCAAATGAGTTTCAGTCCTAATGAGTTTCAGTCCTAATGAACTTCAGTCATAATGAGCTTCAGTCCTAATGAGTTTCAGTCATAATGAGCTCCAGTCCTAATGAGCTTCAGTCATAATGAGCTTCAGTCCTAAAGAGCTTCAGTCCTAATGAGCTTCAGTCCTAATGAGCTTCAGTCCTAATGAGCCCCAGTCCTAATGAGTTTCAGTCCTAATGAGTTTGTCCTAATGAGCTTCAGTCATAATGAGCTCCAGTCCTAATGAGCTTCAGTCCTAATGAGCTTCAGTCCTAATGAGCTTCATTCCTAATGAGCTCCATTTCTAACGAGATTTCCCTTTAAAGTAATGAGAGGGAGAGGGAGGGAGAGTGAGAGAGGGAGAGGGAGGGAGAGTGAGAGAGGGAGAGAAGAAGAGAGGGAGAGAAGAAGAGAGGGAGAGAGAGGGAGAAGGAGGAAGAGTGAGGAGGGAGAGTGAGGAGGAAGAGGGAGAGAGGGAGAGGGAGAAGGAGAGGGAGAGGGAGAGGGAGAGGGAGGGGTAAGAAGAGTCTTACTCCTGCTGGCACATCTCATTATTCCCGGGCTAAAAGGGATTAAGAACCTTGATCCTGTGATGCCACGGAGGTCTCGTTAGTGCCATTATCACCTGGCACTAATTCCTGGATGGCATCATTTATGTTACCAAATTTCAGTATTTCCTACGAGTGACCATTCCCACCTGATAGTCTTTTGAACTGGTACCCATCACTGACTGTTATTTATATCCACCTGACAACCTCTCAACTAGCTGACACTCATTCCTAGCTGACACTCATTCCTAGCTGACACTCATTTTCTGTTGGCACTAACCCTCACCAATCACTCATTGTTGTTGGCAAAGTACGAGAACCTGCAAGTCTTTCTGTTTATTTATACAGTAGATAACATAACTACAGTAGTAAGAGAGAATCTCAAATGATAAGGCATATAAGACAATGTTAACTATTAAAAAGGGACAAAAAAAACTAGTGCCCAAGACCAGGATAGAATGTTACTACAAGGTTGATCATACGTCTGGCAGGGTATACAGGGTCGTGCAATACAGGGGGATCATAACATGTCAACAAAGATATAGGAGATATTAACACTAGTAGAGAGAGTTAAGTTTAATATTTACCTACAGATGCTACACTACCGAGCAACTACAAAAGACGTGTTCGAAAATATGTGTCTAACGCGGAGGAATACCGTCAGGGCACCCGGTTTCTAGGCTAACAAAAACAACCTAAAAAACAAAGGAGAAAATGTTGAGAGATTTTAAAGCTTTTCACTGGTCAGTAGAATGATGGAAATCTGTTAAGTAAATTCCTACCATGAGAAATGTTAGTAGAGTGAACACATGCTCCGGAATTTACACAGGATTTTATTTTTTTTAACACTGGTCAGAAAAGGTTGCAGTTCTGTTAAGTAAACTCCCAATGTGGAAAATTGATTACACAGCAAAAATAACAAAGTAAAGATGAGAGATTATACTAAACTTGAGAGGTCAAATGAGACTCAACCGCTCGAACAAGTTAAAAATAAATAAACCGAAATAGAACTTCTGAAAGTAAAATTTGTCAAGAAAAAAGTTAGTAAGAAAAAAAGAATGGTAGGATAATTTGGTAGACAATTTGACAAGAGTCTAGTGGTGGTACTTGTGACACGACACCCTCTCTAGTCAGGGAGGAGTATCTTTGGCCAGGGAGGAGTATCTCTGGCCAGGGAGGAGTATCTCTGGCCAGGGAGGAATATCTTTGGTCATAGAGGAATATCTTGAACCAGGGAGGAAACCAGTATCTAATTATAAGCTGCGTTAGAGAGGACAGCGACTGACACACACACACACACACACCCAAACTAGGGGGTGCAGTGAGGGGCCTGTGGTGTGGGAGAGTGGGGAGGGGAAGGGAAGGGAAGGGAAGAGAAGGAAAAGGAAGGGGAGGGAAGGGGAGGGAAGGGGAGGTGAAAGGGGACCATTATATCGTTCCCTTCAGTATTAACTATAGTTTTACTTAGTACACAGACAACACCACTCCCAGTTCTGCAGCAGGTATAAAGGGAGAGAGCCAGGCCAGGGTCGGTAGTTACTTCTTGGGTGTTAAGAAGTGTAGAATTAAAGTTGCTTGTGAATAAATCTAAATTATCAGTAACCAAGGAAATAAGTTTTGTTAGTATGTAAACAACAACAACAACAACAACAACAACAACAACAACAACAATAACAATAACAATAATAATAATAATAATAATAATAATAATAATAATGATAATAATAATAATAATAATAATAATAATAATAATAATAATAATAATAATAATAATAATAAAAGCTTATTTCAGTATTATAAACCAAGACAGTATCACCCCCATATGACCTCTCACTAACCGCTACCAAGAAGAGCCTCATAACCTAACCTAACCCAACCCAACCAAACCCAACCCAACCCAACCTACCCTAACCTAACCTACCATTATAAATACCCTCAGCGATAAGTAGATACCTTATGTGTTCTCTCCTCGCCTGTTCTCTATATACACTATAATTAGACTCAAAGTTCTTGTTAAACGACCCTCTCCCCCAGGTGTATGTTGTATAATTATTTACCACTAAAGTCTTTTGCATAATTTTGTTGTTGTTGTTGTTGTTGTTGTTGTTATTGTTATTGGTGTTATTGTTATTGTTATTGTTGTTATTGTTGTGTGTGTGTGTGTGTGTGTGTGTGTGTGTGTGTGTGTGTGTGTGTGTGTGTGTGTGTGTGTGTGTGTGTGTGTGTGTGTGTGTGTGTGTGTGTGTGTGTGTGTGTTTGTGAGTACTTCATGTGAATTTCCAACCCAAGTATACACAAGCGTTTATTTAACTTAATGACGAAATCGATAATCTTTTAAAAAATAGATATAATGAAGAATAATAATCTATAATCAAGGAATTAATGCCACGTGTGTAATGACAATAATGAGAATGAAGGAGGAAGGAAATACACGATAATTAGATATTAATGAGGAGGAAGATTGGTGTTATGTGTCTGATGTAAAGTGATGATGTTAACTCTCTCATTATGATCACGTGATACTGTGTGTGTGTGTGTGTGTGTGTGTGTGTGTGTGTGTGTGTGTGTGTGTGTGTGTGTGTGTGTGTGGTGTGTGTGTGTGTGTGTGTGTGTGTGTGTGTGTGTGTGTGTGTGTGTGTGTGTGTGTGTGTGTGTGTGTGTGTGTGTGTGAGTGTGTGTGTGTGTGTGGCGTGACGTCTTCAAAAAGGTAATGTCAACAATAATTAACAATGATAACTATCGTGGGAGGTCAATTTGTCGCTTCAACTTAAAAACAAAATCAACATAAGAAACAAAAATGAATAAAAAAAAGTTAAAAATACTAATGTATTAACTCTAACCATGTTCATTCCATAACTACTCAACGTTAACTAAACAGACCCAATCAATTCTCTCAGATTGCTCCTAATTTAGCCAATCACCAAGGCACTCTATCTCCCTCAACCATCCTCATCATCACCTGGTCAGATCTCACACACCTTACGCAAAAGTTTATAATTTTCTATTAAGTTTCGCAAATTTGGTTAGTGCATCATCTCTGCTTTGCCATGAAAATGTAATTAAATATTAAACTTAAAACTTACCGCCATAAATTAAATTATTTTTTCTTCCCCGCTGGAGTTGCTTTCAAGCACAGCACTGAACAGACACACTTTTATTTACACAGGGTCATCAGAGAGTTGGATTTGTCAAGCTCCCTCCCCCCCCCCTCCCACTCACAACAGGCAGAAGAACAGCTTATAGGCTAAATATCTGTCACTTTGTTGATAGGGGTCAAATAGGTCGATTTTTTTTTATCTTTTTTTACCATAACCTCTGACCTGAATTATCTTGGGATCAAAAACACACGTGAGAGGAGAGCAACACCACGTCGACACACTAACCACGACACTACCCAGGCAATAAACACAAATTCCAGCACATTATATTTTTCAACGAAATTATAAAAAAAAAGGTGTTTGTACGATTCATGATTATGTTGACATGGAAACTATGATGGACCTGGAACTATAGACGTGACTTAATAAAACACTAAGGGTTGTCCAGATGGTAAATAAACACACACAAAAATACCAACTCCAAAAACCACATTAATACCCCCACCCCCACCCCCACCCCACCCAGTCATCACCTCCTTAACAGTGGGTATAAAGATTAATTAATCAGTATAATATTGTGGTCTTATAATACTCACGCATAGTCAAGGTAAGTGAAAGGTAAGATCCACTTAATTATGCTGCTATATGACCCGGTCATTACAGAGTGGTGGCAGAGTGTCATTAAGCGGTGGGTAATGTAAACTGCATTACTTTAAGGCGTCAAGGCCAAGACAAACAACCTTATTATTCCTGCTTGCCTCTTGAACCACTAATTAAGAATCACCTTGTTATTGTCCCGGTGTCATGATATTTATAAGTTAATTGGGGTCACGTCGAGGTCATTAGGTTAGGTTAGGTAGGTTAGGCTAGGTTAGGTTAGGCTAGGTTAGGTTAGGTTAGGTTAGGTCAGGTCAGGTCAGGTCAGGTCAGGTTAGGTTAGGTTAAAATAAACTAAGTTGCATAATCTTCACGTAATCCATTCATGGTAATCAAAAATACTCGACTTGTGTCAGTGGTCTGGTTGCCATGATTATGTAATTGCAATAAATAATAATACATACATTTAAAAACACAAGTACAAAAAATGGTGATTTCTGCCACTCATAGCAAGATACTGTACTGAGTTTGTGATAGGAATACTTAAGACGATGCTTTGAAATATTTGATTCATTACAGCTACAAGATCACTGGTCGGATTAAAACAGCATCAACGTGACAACTAACTCAATAACACATAAAAAATACTCGTTCAACCTATTCATCAGCAAGTTAGCGCCATCCATAACAGGTGTCAGCTAAGAAAGATGTCAGCCAAGAAAGATGTCAGCCGAGAAAGATGTCAGCCAAGAAAGATGTCAGCCAAGAAAGATGTCAGCCAAGAAAGATGTCAGCCGAGAAAGATGTCAGCCAAGAAAGATGTCAGCCAAGAAAGATGTCAGCCAAGAAAGATGATCCTCCTCAAAAGTGTCAGCAAAAAAAGTGTCAGCCATCAATGGTGTCAGCAAAGAAAGACGCCACACAAGACACTAAACAAACAAGACCATGTCGAGGAAGGAAGAAGCCCACGATGCATAAAAGAGCTTTACCTCCTCATCTGTGCCTCGTGTAATGTACTTGTGGGGGGCTCTATTGTTGCTGGGGAGGAGAGGAGGAAGGGAGAGGAGAGGGAGAGGAGAGGGGGAGGATGAGAGGAGAGGAGAAGAGGAGAGGAGAGGAGAGGAGAAGAGGGGGAGGAGGGGAGGATGAGGGACGGATAAGCCAAGAGGAAGAGAAAGAAAGAAAGGAAAGAGGCGAGGAAGGTGAGCATAAAGAGGAAGGAGGAACACGAGGATGGGAGAAGGGCCGAGAGGAGGAGGAGGATGATCTCGTTTAACATAAGAGAAAATCTGGACCTGTGTGTGAGGGGGGGTGTATGTGCATGTGTATATATCCAGTTATTTCGCCCCAAAATGACATGGGGGTGAACAGGCAAGGGGGGGAGGAACTAGCAGGGGGGCGAACTAGCAAGGGGGAAGAGGGAGGGGGGGACTGATTGTAAACCTTTAGAGAAGAGGAAGTGAAAGAGTAGTATAACATAAATGTACAATTCTGATGATGGATGAAAAGAATAAAGGATAAAACCTAAGGATATTAAGGATAGGGTGAAGGATGCGATGAATGTGAGGTGAGTGGACATCCAAGAGGCAGGGGGAGGGACAAGAGACGTGTTGCTGATAGGAGTAGTATTGCCTTGTGTTGTGACAGGGATAACTATCTTAGGGTCTTGTTGCAGCAGGGAACACCAATGCAGGAGTTTGGTGTTATGGCTGTAGGAGTGTATGAAGGAGAGTGTATGAGAGAGTGTATGAAGGAGAGTCTATGAAGGAGAGGGTATAAAGGACAGTATGAAAGGGCAGTGTATGAAAGGGGAAGACTGTGTTTGATCCCGAGTCCGTCCACCTGCACTATAACAGTAGAGGACTTGCAAGATAAAAGGAACTAGTTCACAGTTTTATTATTAGAGAGTGTGTGTGTTCCCCCACTATACACAGTTAACGTAATGAACAAACATATGTTACACTCTGGTTGTCAACTCAGTAATTACATTTTCCCTACAAGCTAATTGTACTAACAGACGTAAATCTTATTGTTTGTCTCGTAAAAGTCTATCCCCTGTTAAGCGCAGCTGGTTAAATTGGCCTCCCCACGCTCAATAGGTCCTGGTTCTTTTAGGGTCCCGGTTTCAAATGAGGATTCAGTCCTAAATGAGGCTTCAATTCTAATGGTACTCAATCCTAATGGTCAGGGAAGGTTAGGGGACCAATTAGTACTGTTTACTCGTCCTCCATTGACCTTCAGGAGGTGTAAACAGAGAAATAAATGTTTTACTCTTCATATTTACTTCCTAAAATGGATATAAGCTTTTTGTTTGTGTATCAGCAAGTTCGAGTATTTCTTTATTCAAACATGCGGGATCTCTCTCTCTCTCTCTCTCTCTCTCTCTCTCTCTCTCTCTCTCTCTCTCTCTCTCTCTCTCTCTCTCTCTCTCTCTACAAACAAATATCTCGTGTGTTCCGGAGATATATGTCAACTCCCTGTTAAAACTCATATAACAGCAGCACCTTGAAATACCAAACACTTAATCATGTCGTTTACAAATACACACAGGTTGGGAGACAGATGGGACCCAGTACTAGTAGGTTCCATTACTAGTAGGTTCCAGTACTAGTAGGTTCCAATACTAGTAGGTTCCAATACTAGTAAGGTCCTAATACTAGTAGGTTCCAATACTAGTAGGTTCCATTACTAGTAGGTCCCAATACTAGTAGGTCCCAATACTAGTAGGTTCCAATACTAGTAGGTTCCAATACTAGTAAGGTCCTAATACTAGTAGGTTCCAATACTAGTAGGTCCCAATACTAGTAGGTCCTAATACTAGTAGGTCTCAATACTAATAGGTCCCATTACTAGCAGGTCTCAATACTAATAGGTCTCAATACTAGTAGGTCCAGTACCGCCACCACGTCACATAGTACTATTCTGCCTCACAACATTGACTCCGATACATCGATCCTCCGCTTTGTTGCTCAGGTAATGAAGACACTATTAATAGCTACTCTCCTCCTACCTGTGCGTGATGTAATTATTATATACACGTGTACCTGTATAGTGCGTCTGCCGAGCGCTTACCTGTTGTATGTGGTGAGTTACTGCTTTTTAACTTTAGTATTGATCAGTTAGGTTATGTTATGTTGGGTTGGGTTAGGTTAGGTTTAGGTTAGGTTAGGTTAGGTTAGGTTAGGTTAGGTTAGGTTAATGTTATATGTCACAATCAGTGGAGGAAGGTGAAAGATATATTAGTTGGAGAATGAGACGACGCCAGGAGGAGGAATAGTGGCAGGAGTGAACAGTGACAGGAGACGGAGGGAGGAGAAAGTGGCAGTAGACGCGAGGGGAGGAGAGAAAGTGACAGGAGACCGAGACAGAGACCAGAGAGAGAGGCTTTATTTTGTGTCCCTAACTATACAAATATTTCTTAGGATTACTGTACCCCGAGAGGTATCAAAGGACACTCACTATCTCTCAGGCTCCCTGTCCAGCTGTGCCTCACCCTGATGACCACCTCTTAGCGACAGCTGCCCAACAACAACCGCTGCATGAAGCCTCAACATGGTCATGGAAAAATATATTATGAACATTGAGTTATTCCTCTGAACGTGATTTCAGTTTAGTATTTTAGTATTGAAAAAAGTTCACCATTCACTTTCTCATTTTCATCCTCGTTCAATTGTGTTGGTGATCCGAGTGAGGTGTGTGAATCTTGTTGCTCCGTCAGCCATCATATATCTTCCTGCCACAGTGTCACTATATTTTTCATTATTATTATTATTATTTATTATTATTATTCATTGACTGAGGAGCGAGAGGTATTAATCACATGGCCTGGAGTCACACACCACAAGAGAGTCAAGGCGTCAGACACGGCGAGATACGTGTGAACCAATTGGATCTTGACAACAAACCCACGAATATAGAATGACGCTCCTGAAACAGGCTCACACCCGTACAAATCACACGTCACCCTCTCAGTAAACTTTAAAACCGAAACTAATGGACTAACAGCCAAGAGCGATGACCACTCTCCTGTCTCCTATAAGAATGACGATGTCTCCTCCTCCAGTATATACTCGAAATAATAAATGATACACAATAAAAATTTTTGTCACCTGGGAATTATACACATATTATATAATCTATCTGAGATGACATTGACTTAAGTAGTGCACCAGTGTCGGGGAGGATGGCGGGGAGGTGGTGGTACTTTATTCAACTATTTTATTCGACGCTTTATTAGAACCCGAATGTTTGTGGGATATTATGGAATCACCCTCACCGTCCCTCCTCTGTCCATCCCTCTTGTCATGGTAATAACTCTTGAATGTGTGGAAGGAGTTTGTTGAGACTTGGCAGGATTATTGGTCATCCTAACACCCTCCTTTGATAATAAACATAATTCGATAATATTAGGGAAGCTAAGGACACAAAAGGATATATTTCGTGTCTATCTGTAAGAGAAGACCTACACGCAGAGTCTAACTTGCATACAGAATTACAAACTGCAATTCCGAGTCTGAAAATGTAGTTAAAACATGATGAACTTCGGAGTGCAGAGTCACAGGAGTTAAATTACTTACGTAGTGAACTGTTAACAAGTTGTCACACCCCAGCAGACGTCTTGCCGATAGATACATAGAACATTTATTGACACTATCAACATTCACACATGAAGTTAAATCACGCTTCAAAGTCAGGTCAGGTCAAGACGCATCAGGTCACACAATAAATTAAGAACCATCAAATCAGGTCACAAACAGGTTTCTATGTTAATCATCTCACCAGGTAACCTCGGATCAGGTAAGGTTATGAGATGTCACAGTGAAGTACCCAATATGTCATTATGACTAGGCTCGTGAGGCCATGTGTCATTCAATCAATAATGGTCAGGTCTGATATCACCAATATAGGGGGTCAGGTCAAGATTAACGAGGCTGGCTGACCTCTCATCACCGTCGCTGGTGAGTCAAGATAACAAGAGATGAATGGCAGAGGATAATGATGGTGGTGAAATCTGCGGCCAGGATTGTGGTAGTGGTGGTGGGCTGTGACGATTGTGTAAGTGGTTGTCACAATTATGGTGGTGTCAGTGATTGTGGTGGTGAGAGAGTGTGCAGTGGTTAACTGGAACACACACACACACACACACACACACACACACACACACACACACACACACACACACACACACACACACACACACACACACAGTCTTTCTCCTCCCATAAATACTTCTCACTGCTTGTATCAGCACCTCCCCCCCTACCTCGAGTATTGTCTTGGCTTGGACCCCAATTTTTTTCTTCTTAAACACTAACATATTTTATTCCTCCCCTCAAGCCTTCAAATAACTCACACTTTTTACCTCCTAAACCTTTAAATAATTCATATATTTGTCCCCTGAAGTCTGTAACTGATCCACATAGACAGACAGACAGACAGACAGACAGACAAACAGACAGACAGACAGACAGAAGGCTATATTAGTGAAGACAAATAAATGGATACATACTATAGCGATAGATATTCTAAGTCTGGGAACGATTGTAATGTAAAGTTTCCCTTCAATACAGAGGATGAGAATTTGAATTTGCCTGGCGTCTGCCCCCAACGCTCGCCCCTCAGTCTGCCTGCTGGGGACAATAAGAAACATATGGCTGCGTTTATCCACTATCTTCCTGAACCAAACACAATGATATAGTTTTATTATCTATACTCTCACTTTCCTTAAATAACCAGAGAATTAAATGGTGATATAATAAGTGTAATGAGTATTATAGAGAGTCCTAGAGAAAGGAAATAGTCTCAGAGAGTATCACTTACCGGCCAGACGTCAGAATAGTAGGCAGGGTCGTGTTCCTGGATCATGGTGGTGGTAGTGCACACAGGGACGACCTCTACCACACTTCACCCCACCACCTACATTCCGTTCCTCGCATCATTACACACAAGTTCTCGTATACTGGCGGGTGAAGTAGTATCGTGGGATTGGGCGCAGTTTATACAATGCTGTTTTGGGGAACACACTGAAAGTACTGTCTGAGGACTTGAGAAGTTTATTTCAGTACGTGGGAACTCTCTCCTTGTGCACACGGGGACTTTTGTTGTGATAAGCGAAAACTGCTTCTGCACACGAACACTAATTTTCCATATGCGAACAGTGCTTCTACGCGCGTGAATTACTCATCAAGAAGCGAAAGCTCTCCAGCACGCACTAACTCTGGTCTTGGCACCGTCACTCTGCTATATTCCACGTGTGAGCTTGGACGCACTGTACAACACACGCACACTGCCTCAACATTGACCATATATCTCAACATTGTCATTCTCTGTTGTAAACACTGCAATGTTTTCATTCACTTAACCACGTGTTCCTTTTCTCTGTGTTGACTTACGTTTCATTATATAACAACGGTTTTACTGTAGGTTATATTTGCCAAGCACTTCAGGACTGTGGCTTTATATATAATTGCTAAATGATATTAAAATACTTTTTTCTACTACTATATACTATTTTCTGTACGTTATTTAAATATATCTTTGACAACATCAAGTAAATGAAATAAAGTCGTTATATATATATATATATATATATATATATATATATATATATATATATATATATATATATATATATATATATATATATATATATATACTGTATATGTGTGTGAAGGGTGGCCGACACAACAAATTCTCACATCATTCATTCTCTACTTGATTTACCTGTCCTGTTTATATTTAATGATCATTAATTCCTTTAATCCGCGACGCAGTTAAAATACAACACTGGTCATGAGGTCAGGAAAGATAACTAATAATAATAATAATAATAATACCATAACCCTTCACACATGTTAAACGATAAAATAAGTTAAAGTGACTTAACCTTAACTGAGGAGGGGGTAGGGGAGAGGATACGGGGGGTCAAAGGTCATCCTCACCTAGTAGTAGCAGTAAGAGAACAGATGACCTACGGCTAAAAATTATACAACACGAGTATTGAACGTGTACACAGCACCCACCACCACAAAGACTTTTTTCTAGTATGTGTTGTGTACATGTATTCACAAAGTCAACCTAAAGAGAAAAATACCTACCTAACAAAAACTGACTTTGAATAATATATTGTAACACATTTTTTCTGGACTGGGACACAATATCTATTAACTGGTCAACACAAGGTGGGAAAAAAAATGAAAGTGATTTACTATTTTGTGATTTTCCTATTGTTGGGGACACTAAGACCTATTCAGTAATATAATGGTGGGTGGGGTTTTTTTTTCAGTTACGTTATGCCTGCCTGTAGTCATCGTAGTTGTTATAGTCATCGTAGTTGTTATTGTTATTGTAGTTGTTATAGCTATCGTAGTTGTTATAGTTATCGTAGTTGTTATATATCGTATGTTATAGTTATCGTAGTTGTTATAGTCATCGTAGTTGTTATAGTTATCGTAGTTGTTATAGTTATCGTAGTTGTTTTAAGTATCGTAGTTATCATAATCATTGTAGTTATCAAATCATCGTAGTTAATAAAATCATCGTAGTTATCAAAATCATCGTAGTTTTCAGTCATCGTAGTTATCAAAATCATCGTAGTTATCAAAATCATCTTAGTTATCAAAATCATCGTAGTTTTCAGTCATCGTAGTTATCAAAATCATCGTAGTTTTCAGTCATCGTAGTTGTCATAGTCATCAACAAATATTAATCTTCACCATTTATTTTATACAAGAGCCATAATACAGTAAGGATTTAGGGAATACATACCACTGTTGGCAGGTGACACGAGCCAGCACAGCGAGGCCATCTACCCACGTCTTCACGCTTAATGTAAAACTGAATTTGGAACAGAAACTGAATATCGGCGTTTCACTGACTGAGCCCAGAGGTGATGTATACTGTCTGTCTGTCTGTCTGTCTGTCTGTCTGTCTGTCTGTCTGTCTGTATGTCTGTCTGTTTGTTTGTCTGTCTGTCTGGAGTGATGGCAGCATGCATTGTATCGTGAATATATTTGAAGTCGCGAGCGTCTCTCTCTCTCTCTCTCCTTGTTGATTTGGACCTTGGATAATAAGGCCTCACCACGACGTATTTTCCATCGTGCAAAAAACCTTTAAATTTTCACCTTTAATTTCAGCCAAAGATTAGCCGACTAATTTTCAAATCAGTATCAGGTATGTACAGAGACCATGATATTAGACACGTGAGGTTGACATACAGGATAATAAAATATACAGTAATTTCCTATGGATCATTATGGCAGTAACTTAGAGACATTAATTATCTATAAGTTCTTCAACAGTTATATATCGAATGTAATGATATTATAGTACATGTAAAATAATTCTTATATTACCAGAGTACAAAAGAAGTGTTTCCTGGTGAGTTAAAATGCAACTTAAAACGCTGTGACTCTCCTAATTCAATCTCTTTAGTGCCCCTACTCTCTCTTTCTATCAAGGTGTTAAAAGTGATTTGTTATTGATAATGAATTGAAATGAGGCTCTAACTTTTTTTTTACTTAATTAATATTGGTTCCTGATGTGGCTCTCTCTCTCCGTATTTCACTCTTCCTCCTATCTCACTTTATCTCCTCATCCTCCCTTCTCCCTCACCCCCCCTATTCTCAATCCTGTCTCTCACTACCATTTCAGTGTAAAAATCTTGCCTCTAACCAACTTCAGCCTATATTCTCCTCCAACAAATGCCTTCTAACGACCCAATTTGACAGACAATCCTTCTCCACCGGACAGGGAGTGATGGTTGGCTAATCCTGCAGTGACAAGAGATTGGGATGAGGTGGTGGGTGGTGGGGTGGGGGTGGGTGGTGAGATACACACCCTATCCCTATCCCACCCCCCACCCCCGTTTCCTAATTCTCCTCCATCCCTTAACCCCACGGCTCTGTTCATCCTATTTTTGTTGCTATTCCTTCCTATCCTTCTACTCTTTGTCTTGTCCATCCTAGACACAGAAATTTATTAACGTATACAAACTTATAGGATCACCTGAAGATTAGAAACCCCCCAATTTATTATTACACCTGAAGTTTAACCCTTCTAATACTACCTGCAGGGAAGTTAGATTAAGTTAAGTTAGTTAATCTCCAGGTGAAATAAACTGAGGTATATATAAACTTCAGGTGATCCAGCCAGTCTGACAATATTGCCTTTTAGAGTATAAGAACAAATGAGATACTTTGATTATACGATATAAGAGGAAGGCAAGAACTAATGGGTGATAAGTAGCGGTAAGAGGGCCAGGGGAGAGCAGAGACAAGGATGGATGGGTGAGATTTGTAAGCTGGCGGCCTCGGTGAGATACAACATCTGGGAGGATTGGAAAACAGTCTGGGTATGTTTTGGTTAGGGGTGGGTCGTGGTCGCCAACCCTCACGATGGATAGATTGTTGCCTAGTATCCCGATATTCTGTTGCGGTAAAGGTTAAAAAAAATAAAAAATTATAAAAATTCCAAAGGGAAATTTCTCACCACGTGAAATATAACAACATTCTTACCAAACAAATTCCCATAAAAATTCCACGCAAAATACTACCATAAAATTCCGAACACAAAAAATTCCTACCCAACAAAATCTCACCTGCCCGATGTTACAAAGAATAAAATCCTACCAGACAAAATTATTACAACACAAATCTCACGGGGAAAATAACACCAAAGAAAATACCAAAAAAATAAATAAAAATCTCTTTTGGGAGAACTACGCCTGTCAGATTTTATTCAGCTGATTTTGTTTTAGGAGGGAGCTTTTTCTTTTCATAATAGGATTTTCTTCAGATATTTTCTACCGTAACAACATCCTGCTCTTCCCCCCACACCCCTCTTCCTATATACACACAAACACATCTTTAAGTTACATTAATTCTCTCCCATATTTATCCTCAGTTTATTGGCAAGTCGATTATTGTTTTGTGTGTGTGTGTGTGTGTGTGTGTGTGTGTGTGTGTGTGTGTGTGTGTGTGTGTGTGTGTGTGACAGGCTCTTCAGGCAGATTAACAAGATTCCAAACTTTGGTGTCAGGCAGACGTGATAACATTGCTGATGGTGATGGTGGGGTGATGGTGATGATGGTATGTGGTGGTGGTGGTGATTGTGATGGTGACTGTGGTAGTGGTGGAGGTGGTGGTGGTGGTGAGGGTGGATGTGGTGATTGTGGTGAGGGTGGATGGTGGTGATGGTGGTGGTGATGCTGGTGGTGATGGTAGTGGTTGAAAGAATGTTTAATTATAAAAACAGTGGTGGTGGTGACGAGAGAGAGAGAGAGAGAGAAGAGAGAGAGAGAGAGAGAGAGAGAGAGAGAGAGAGAGAGAGAGAGAGAGAGAGAGAGAGAGAGAGAGAGAGAGGAGAAGAGGGACCCGATAGGGAGAACACACATGATGTAGAGACGTGCCGGCAGCCTTCCTCAGGTGACTGCACGTGACCCACATCCTCCCTCCATCCTTCCCTTCCTTCCCTCCCTACCTCCCTTCTTCCTTCGCTTCGTCCGTCCCTCCTTCCTTCCTTCCCTGCCCTCTTTCCTTCTTTCCCCCTCCTTCCTTCCCTCCCTTCCTCCCAACGTCCTTCATCCTTCGCTTCGTCCGCCCCTCCATCCTTCCCCCCTCTTTCCTTCTCCTCCCCCCTCCTTCCTTCCTTTCCTTCCTATTACATCTAACCCAAATACCACATTAAAA